>NC_056726.1:1887313093-1887470593 GCF_019279795.1 Protopterus annectens
AAAAGTGAGGCTAGCCTTAACTCTAATGATAATTTTTTTTTTAAATAAACCATGTGGAAACAAATGTGTCTGCAACTATAATCTCTATGGGGGCAGTTCTTGTATTACCAGGCTAGGCAGTTGAGGGGATGGAGTCCGAATGTTAATATAACTATTTTTATACAAAACTAAGAGCGCAAAGATATGAGAATCTCAGCTGCACAATTGTTTCCATTTTTCTTTTGTTTTTGGGTTGCTGTGTTGTCTCCTATGTGATTGCATTTGTTTGTTAGCATTAAATGAATTTGGCAAAGCCATGCATAACCCTTATACATCCAAAAGAGGCTCACTTAATAATAAAGGGTAGGTGTGTTGTCTCCTATGTGCTTATATTTATTCAGTAATGTTAACAAAAGTTGGTAAAAAACACAATTTGCCTCTACAATTGTCACATCACACTCTTTGGTTAGTTGCAAACACAAATAAATGGTATAATATTGAAAGATCAGAAAATAAGAAGGCAGGATCGAGCAAACACTGGTTAACAGCAAAAACAGCAAAATCCAAAAGTAAAAAGCCAAACCAGCGAAGTCAGGAAGCAAATTTAATATCCAACAGAATCACAAAGGTAAAAGCATGCAAAGCTTTCAGGTTAGAACAATCCTTCTTCAGTGCAATGAAGTCATTGCAGTACAAATTCTTAACAGTCAAGGTTGCACTCATCTGATAAAGTGTGACTGTTTATAGCTGCCAAATGAGTATGTTTCTGTTAATTTAGTAATGTATTGTTTGCTGTCACATTTCCACTCAGACTCATAGTATGATATATCCAGGGTTATAAAGAATTATAAGTCATCATCCTTCTTCCAGTTGGAGATTCCATTTTGTTTTTCAAAGTATGCAAGAACTTGCACTGCTGGAAATGTATGAGATCAAACGCAAAATACATGCAAAAACATTTCATCAAGGCCTAGACTGATTATATTGAGTTTTAACATTTTATCTGCCATTACTGCAATGTTAGTAACACATTTGTTTGTATACAGCATTTTAAATTATAGTTATTTTGTCAGAATGCAAAGGTGCAGAAAACTCTTGCATTAGTAACAACATTTGAAAAACCTATTTTGGAACTGTCAGGCATAGTGAAAGTATAAAATCTACAGAGAAAATGAAAACATGAATAATTCAGAGCATGATAACAGTGTCCTTGCATAAACCTGGTGTTGTACATTCAATCATTGCATAAAGATTCATCTCACTCTTAAATATATACAAAAGCGAACTTCGAAATAAAAATATTTTAACAAGATGCAATGTGCTATGCCAGTTCCTTGAAAAATGGTTGCATGTTAATTAAGCAAATGCTTTTGAATTTCTTCATGATGTGAATAGTTGTTTTAATGGAATCTATGGCAAGAAATACAAACACACAGTTAAAAAGAACAGAAAAATCCATTGATCATCAAGAATTCACAGGTCCCAAGCTGACAGTGGCATATACTTGGCTTAATTTTCTCAACTATCTCAAATATTCAAACAGTACAGCCTAAAGAGCTAAGGGTATAACTTGCCTGTTGTACCATATTGATCATGATTTGTTTCAGAAAAGCTAAATCTACATTCTGACTTTGAAAAACAAGGCACTTAAAAAGATCAAAGTTCCTAGGCCACCCCTGGAAGAGGCTTATGTCCAGTGGGTTTCATTTGTCAAACTAAAGCCAACTAAAGGGAAAACTGTGAAACAATCTCATCTATAAAGACACTGACAATTAAGCATATTGTGCTGCATTAGAAAATTAAGATATGCAATGCAAACTACAAAGATCAAGCAATTCAACATCCAGACTTGATGTCAGCCTGCATATGTATCAAGCCATGCTGCCAGTTTGGCATTTTGTTCTTGCAAGAGATGCAATATCCATAAAATGTTTATGCAAAAGAAACTGTGGGAAGCATATTGTGCAGGATCTCTCAATTCAGTACTAGAATACAGATGACATTGCCTGTTAATAGAAGATAATACTATAAGCAGAGAGAGAGAGTGGCATAGTGGCGCAGTGAATAGTGTTAGTGCCTCCCAGCAAGAGGTTTTCAGTACCATTCTTTGCTGGATTGCCTTCTTTGCAGAGTCTGCATGTCCTGCCTGTATTCATGTGGGTTTCCTTCCACATTCCAAAGACATGCAGTAGGTGGGTTGAACTTGGTCATAGATGTCAGTGAGTGTGTGGTGTGGAAGAACTACTGCAGCAGGGCTAGCCAGCCGGCTGTGTAAACCTTGGCTTTAGATGATTGTCACTGTTGAAGTGACACCCCAACCCCATGTGCAAAAATGAGAAAAGGGGTTGTGGATGGATGGTATCATAGCCATAATCTGCAGCTGTAAGCCAAGCAAAGTGCATAACATTGATGTTTCATTCTTCTACATTTTGGGCATTTTTTACTTTGAATTTAAGGAAGCTGATGTTTCAGAGCAGAACCACTGGCTACTTCATGCTTACTTATGTAGGTAATGCTGCAGGATCTCAAAACTAGCCATGCCTATGACAAAGTGCATTACAGAAAAGGGTCTCTCATGCATTAATTTTTTTTAGAACTGTCCTGTGGTATGATATTAAATTCCTAGAAAAGCAAACAAAGGGATACAAATCCATGTGGCAACAGCAATGTGTCCTTATCCCAGTGACAATACAAAGCCTAACAAGATTAGCTGCTGACATACTGTAATATTACAGTCTTACATGCTACCACTGCTACACAAAGTCTAAAAAATAAAATGTGTCGGTCAGATTGTTGTTATATGGCTGCACTTAAAAAGGCTCTAGTGGTCTTTAGCCTAGTGTACACCCATGAACCTGTATGCATATATTTCACCTAGTAACTCAAGCACTAAGTATCAGTGCAGCAAGAATTTATACAAAATATGTTTCAAATCTGTATGGGTGGCCATGGTGGTGCAGCGGATAGCATTGCCGCCTCACAACAAGAGTTTTTTCGGTTCGATCCTCAGCTGGGGTGCCTTCTTTGCGGAGTCTGCATGTCCTCCCTGTGGTTGCGTGGGTTTCCTCTGGGCACTCCAGTTTCCTCCCAAAGACATGCAGTAGGTGGATTGGATACACTAAATTGGCCCTAGGTGTGAGTGTGTGCATGTGTGTGCCTTCTGTGGAAGGTTGGGTGCCTCAACACTGTAAAAAATTCCACTCCCAATCATGAGCGGACAGTGATCCGCTGTGGCGACCCCTAACTGGGAAAAGTCAGAAGAAGATGTTTCAAATCTGTATCTGGAGAATTGGGTTTTTGCATGCCTGTCAATTCATCTAGAAACTATACAATTTACTGATGAGTATGGAATGTGTGTATGGGAATGTACAGCAACATGTCTTGAACTGAGTAGGGAGTATCTATGGGATAAAACTTCAAAATTAAACATCTAATGTCTTGTGTGAACTGCATGAGAAACCCTCTGCAATGCACTTTTTCATAGGCATAACTAGTTTTGATATAGCCTATAGACTTCCACTTGTCTGGGAGAAAGAAAGGCAATAAACTGTCACTGTTTATGAAAATGGAGCTGACCTCTGCCCTGAAAGTGAACAACTACATGGCTATTGAACATGCACACAAGATTACAGCATGGAGCAGGCTGCTCAGTGTGGTGACACACCTCATTTTCTATTTCTTGGACTACACATTTAAAGGTTCAACTGGAGAGATGAAACCAACAAGAAAAGGGGAGTAGTACTGATGGAAATGAATTCATCATCAAATCTTAGAGTACCTTAATTTGGTGGACCTTATTTCACAAAATCTTACCAAGATGACACTGATATATAGACTGTATTTTATATAGCATATATAATAAAGAAAAGTACAGGTCCAAGGGTAAAACATGCCTAATATTGGTGTATGCATGGGTGCCATGACTGAAAAGTAAAAGACAGTGCAGAATACTCGGACACAGAAACATTTCTATAACAGGGTTAGTCCAGGCCCAGTTAGAAGGTAGCCCCTGTTGTAGAAGGAGGAAGTAGTCCAGAAAAAAACACAAAAAAGTGACAGGCCAAAAAAGAGCCATAAAAGATGACAAAGTGGAATATTGAGGATAAGGAGGACATTATGTATTGTTACTATTATGCAAGAAGCCCACAATTTCCAGACAAAGAATATGTAGAAAGATTAAAAGAGAAAGGAAAAAAAAATATTAGCACATGAAAAATGTCAATAGCTTCAAAGAAAAAAAGTTGTTTTCATTAGGACAACAGATTTATGAAAAAAACATTGCATAGATTAAGGAACTTTGGTTTGCCTGGAAAAAAGCTACAGAGGAAGTACAAAGGTATAAAGAACAGACCCAGAGATGTTTGAAAGGTATAAAAAAAAACATGAGAAAGAAAAAGTGACCTGGTGTGGTACAATATTTATGCAAAGCAGAAAGCTAAACTAATTTATGTAAAAAAAAAGCAGTTCCAAATATATTTCAAGAGAAATTCTGACGATGGCACCCAGATATGGAAAATTTCATAATGAAAAAATAAGAAAACAAAGGGAGAATGCAAAAACAAGGATTCGTAAGATAGAATTCTAACAAACAGAAATCAGAGTTAAGGATTATCTGCAAAGTGAATGATTTAGTGTGGAGAATCCAACACAATGAAGGTCACATCATGGTGGATTTATGGGTTCACAGGTTAAGGAACAAGTAGAGCAGGAGGCATCTGAAGAAGATGTGAAAACATGATAATGACCTGAAGCCATCCATGAAAGACTGGTGCAAAACTCCAGGTGAAGGTACACACAGAGGAAAGGAGCAGGAAAGAGTGGCAGTTGTGACACTGGTAATGTTACAGAGTGATGGGCTAAAGGGTTCCCATATGAAGGAAAAAGACATGAAGCAGGGTGCATGTGAACAGGATATGGCAAATGAAGATTTTCTGGAACCCTCCAGAGATTACTTGCAGGAAAAAGAGAACAAAGAAGTTATTCTCAATCTAGAAGGAACTGATTTAAGGGAAGACCTGTTTGATCTAATAGAAATGGATAGACATATTATGACAGATGAAAGAAATAGACTACAGAGAGTTAATAAGACCCCAAATGTGAGAAGATTGGTAATACAGATGAACATTGTACTCAGGGCTATTAAGAGAAATTCTTGTGATATAACAAAAATAAGTAGAATCTATTGCTGTGTAGCTAAATTAATAATGTGTAAACTGCCACCACAAAAAAAGAATAACAAAGAAAAGGAAAGAAGCAAGTAAAATGCCACTATTGAAGCATCAATTTGAGAAACCTATAACATATTTAAAACAATATCACTTTTAGAAAAAAAAAAGAATAGGGACCAGATCATCAAATGTGATTTACTATGGAAAGAGCAATGCACAGTATCAAAACAGACCAAAATTTATCATATACTATTGCCAATAATAAACTGAAAATGTCTGCATGGACAGAAAAACGTAGAAGGTATATAGATAAATATAAAGGAGAAGTACACAATAAGTGGTTCATTGATGATCCGAAACACACTTTATAGAGAGTTGGGAAACAAACAAAAAGAAATTGAAATACCAACAAAGAAAGAAGAAATAGGCACATTTTCGAGAAATATTTATGAAGACCCTGTTGAACATAGCAAAGATGCTGGAAGGATAGAAGAATTTAAAGAAGATTTAATAAGCTCTACTGTAGATGATGTGAAATGGAATGAAGTAACATCCTCAGAAAATGAGACAAGATTAAGTAAAGCCTAACAGGAAAACCACAGGCCTAGATGCTGTACTTACCTTCTGGCTAAAAGCATTAACATACTTATAGAAAGATGTAGCCCTGAGTAAGAATTACTTATATGCACATCCCAAACAGACACCAACCTATTTAACAACAAGAAAAAAGCATGCTACTCCTCAAGAGTGAACCTACAAGCAATCCTAAAAACCTATTGACCATTAACTTGCTTTCTGACAATATACAAATTATATACAGTGTGGGAATTGATGCAGATATAGTCTATCAATCCATCCATCCATCCATCCACAAAGTTTTTTTCCATTTTTTGCACATAGGGTTAGAGTGCCACTTTAACAGTTAATTAGAAAAGAAAACTCAATCATGGCAATAGAACAAAATGGTAAGAAAATAAAATCTTATAACAGGGAATTGAAAAGAGAGCAGAATTTAAATATTGTATAGATAGATTACAAAAAAAAAAAAAAAAAACTTCTAACAGCATCCCACATTCATGGATAAAGGAATGCCTGCTGATCTATAAGATACACCCTAGACTGATCAGTTACATTACAGTGACTATGAAACAGTGGCAAGTCACTGTGCAGTTGAGCCATAACAAAGGGCAAATTATTATCCCAGGGATAACAATGCAAAGGGAGATATTCCAGGGTCACTCTTTGCCACTGCTGCCATTTTGTCTTGCTCTTAAACCATTAAGCTGCTAATGTAACAGATTAGGTTCTGATTACAATTTGACCCCTAGAAAATAACCTTGTTTAAAGATTTCTCACTCACTTTTTTGTGGATGACTTTAAACTGTATAGTTCATCAGATGAAGAGTTGAAAGTACTTTCTCAGATGATATAAGACTGGGGTACACCACTATCTCGAAATACTGAAATCTTGAATTTCAGTATCTTGAGACTAAAATATCAAAAGACCAGTTGCACAAAAGTTCACATAACCAAATCCAGAAATGTCGAATCAGCAGTCGTGGTGGTGTGCTGTGTTAATGGATAGCTGGAGATTCAGGTAAGTGTTTATATTTTAAGGGTTATGGTTAGGGCTTTTAGTGTATGTTAGTGTGTTGGGAAGTTTTAGGTGTAGGTTACGGTATGTAGCTAAGAGTGTGAGTGTGTAAGTGTTGAGAATGGTGGTGTTTGTACATATGTGATGTGTGTTTGTGTGAGGGGAACGTAGAGTGTGTATTGGTGGGTTTATTGTCTTTGTCTTTTTAGTGCGACCTTGGAGTTAGTACATATATATATATATATATATATATATATATATATATATATATATATATATATATATAGCAGGGGTGTAAGGTAGTTTCGTGTATTTGTGTTGTGTTTGTGTAGGTTTTGTTTATTTGTTGTAGTATAGGGAGGAAGGTATATGTGTGTTAGTTTGTGTGGTGGAGGGTGTATTTAAAAGCTGCAATTTTGAATTTCGCACTTTTGGGGTTTTGGCATTTTGAATGTTCAGCTTTATAGTCTTGAGATACTGAAATGTGAGATTTCAGTATTTTGAGATTATGAAGTGAATCCTAAGACCTGATAAATGTGCAAAAACAACAGGAAAGCTGCATCACAAAGAAAACACCAACCTGGGACAGAATATGATATTAAGGAACCTGAGCAGAAAGAAGTGTATAAATATATGAATATATGAAGGCTTGGCAATAAAACATGAACAAATGTGAATTAAGCTCAGTAAAGAATACTTCAAAAGACTAAAACTAATACTGAAAACTGCTGTGACATCTAAGAATAAAGCTCAAGCTATAAACCAGTTTGCTCTTCCTGTTTAAACTTATCGTTTTGGGGTGATCAACTGGCCCCATAAAGTACTGGATCAGTTGGATAGGAAAACAAGAGAAATGCTTTATGCTTATCAAATGATATATAAAAATCAGTGTATCCCAAAATTATATATTCCTTGTTCTGAAGAAGGTATTGGCTTCCTCAAAATTGATTAAGTGTAGAGATCTGCAATCATGGGACTGCATACATATCTGCCATTTTCTCCAGACCCAAACATAGTTAAAGTTTTAAAGCATGAGGAAAAGAAGTCTAAGATGTCATCCTTGCTAGATTACTAGAAGTGTTTTGGTGTAAAGCGGGAATGGAAATCAAACCATTAGTAGACAAAAATCTGACAGCAACTGAATGTGTTCAAAAACAAAAGAAAGTACATAAGGAAAAAGGTTCAGATGAGAAGGAAAAATGTGGAAAATTCATAAATGTAATGGCAAGTACAGAGATCTCCTAGAAAAACCTCAGGGTGTCCAGAATTTGACACAGTACTGGTAAAAAAGTGATGAAGAACTGAAACCAAAAGAGGAAAGATTGTTGATGGCATCCAAAGATAGTGGACTATGTACACATTGGGTCTGTAAAAAATAATTGGAAACAGTTGTGCATCTTGTTACTGGGTATAATGCACTCATGACAGAGGGCTGGTATACTTAAAAACACAATAATGTTGCAAGACTGTTGCATTTGGGATTGTGCAAACACTATAATATAGAAGCAGATGGGGTCTGTGTTCAGCCATCGAATCGAACTTCCATCGAATGGCTGAACATCGTACTCTATCCACTGAACGTTCATTCAGCGAATGTTCATTTCATTGATGGGGAAAGTAAATAGTTGGCCACCACTTCCCTGTGTGCCCTACTGCAGTATTTCAAACATGGGGGACTTTGCTCTCATCTTACCAACTATATATACTAACTCTGAGACCACAATAAAGCAGGGAAAATGGCAGATGGGGAAGTGGTGGCTAACTAGTTACTTTCCTTGTCAGTGGCTCAACGGGTCTATTTTAGGTGATCGAAACTTTAGGTAATTGTATACCTAAAGGTCGACACCTAAACAGCGAAAGCTGTAAATATCGAACGATCACTTTCGAGAATTTTTTCATAGGGAAAGTATTCGCTTGGCCATTATCGGAATCTGCCCTTTTCTCCACTGTAGAGTGATCTCAGAGTTGGCATATTTAGTTAGGGGTGGTGTGGGGTGCAAAGTCCCCCAGTCGATTAGGGTTTGAAAATTTTTTTTCTTCGGCCAAGCAAATTCTTCCCCTACGAAAGATTTTCTGGAAGTGGTCGTTCGATGTTTACAGCTTTCACTGTTTTGGTATCATTTTAGGTATTCGATTACCTAAAGCTTCGACTATATAATATAGACCCAGCTGAACACAGACCCAACCAGATGAGATGCATTGGAAATATGAGCTTGAAAGCATTATAGAGAATAATAAACTGCATATTACATGGGATCATCCATTTCTAACAGTTCAAAAAATAGATGTGATAAAATCAGATATAGTCCATGAAAAAAGACAAAAGTAACACTCATTATTAAAATTAAACTGATTATCGAAATTGCTACACCTAGTAATTGTAGTGTCTTATGTATAGAAAGGCAGAAAGTCATAAAATATCAGGATTTGCAGGCAGAAACAAGAACAATGTGAAAGAAAGATATTCAGTCCTGATAGTAGTAGGAACAATGGGTCTAATAAAAAAAGAACTTACAGCCGTACTTAGATATGCTACCAATACATGTAACCCTGTATGAATTACATAAGGAGTCAATACTGGGCACATTGAAGGTGCTGAGAAGAGCACTCTTGGCTAACATCAAGGACTGAAACAACACTAATTTCGTGAACTCTAGATGTACCATGACTTATGAATGGGGTCCATTCTCGTCATGGTATTGGACACTCAAAATAATTGGACAAATTAAACAGATAACGAGCTGGTGCTTCTTAATTTCAAAGAGTTGGGAACCAACTTGATGACTACAGGGGCTCTGGTGTGTCTCTACAGATTATAATCATGCCTGGATTCTAAAGTGAAAAGGAATGACACTGCATGTTAGGTGGCTGAGAAACATGAGAGCCTCTGACAGCTCAAACTCACTGCAATACACATCTGATTTGAGTACAGTTGAATATGACTCAGGTGTGCAGAAAAAAAAAATCTTAGGACTCTCTAATGGCAGTTATATTTATAGACCTCCAAAAAATTGTTGATTCACTGGACAGAGGTTTTTTTATGGGATGCCTTTGATGCTTATGGGTTCAAAGTGGAGTTATGGAACACTGACCTGTTGGCACAAACAGTGACACAGAGTGTAATGTCACTTCACATTTTATTACAGTTAGAGTTAGACACAGCTGTCCTCTGTCTCTGCCTACTATTTATTCTGGCCATTGAGATGTTAGCTTACTATTTAAGACAAAGCTATCCACACTGGGACACCCAGATAAGCACTGGTGAAGTTGTGACATCATCTTAGTTCACAGATGACAGAGACCTGCAGTTGTCAGACCTCACACAAATGGCATAACTGATCCAAAGTTGGTACACGTTTTTGAGAGATTTGGTGTTATGTCAGTCCTAATTGTAAATAACACAAAATATGTTCTTTTTTGTTAAATGAGAGCTGCTAAGCACTCTTCAGTGACTTCCAAGACATACACATCTTGCACTCAGACAGTGAACTATATGATTATCAGTCCCTCTGTTTTGATATGTTATGGTTATTAAACTTGAATGTAAACCTACTGGTTTATTATTTTAAGTCTTCCCTTTGTAAGTAGTTAGAAATCTACTTAACTTTCTTGGTCAAATTTCAGCAATTAAAATGCTCTGCTTATCTAGATAAATATTTGTTGACAGACATCTGCTCCAAGTACTCCACTGATTCAGAAAAATTGCAAAAACTCTCTTCATACTTGTGGTAGCTGATAAAAAGCTGGCCATGCCACCTAAGGAGAGTAGATAAGGATTATTACATGTTCTGCCTTATGCAAAGGAAGC
Organism: Protopterus annectens; assembly: GCF_019279795.1. NCBI lineage: Eukaryota > Metazoa > Chordata > Ceratodontiformes > Protopteridae > Protopterus > Protopterus annectens. Next base: position 1,887,323,643 of record NC_056726.1, read on the forward strand.
ATCCTCAGTGGTATTTTTGTAAGCCAGAGCAATACCTAAACCCTTTTGGGTCCTACTGAAACTTGAGGAGGTACATTGTATGCAAAAAACAGTTTCAAGGAAAGGAATAAAATCCAAGGGGTGAAGGAAAGAATATGGAAGGAACTGAAGGTCCTTGGCTCTAATTTGAGTGAGTAATGGAGGTGGGAATGAATTAGAGTTCCCCAAAATGTTGTACTGAGGCAAAGACAACCCACTAGTAATCATAAATCTCAGGGTACAAGGGTGTTTTTTATTTATTTATTTATATTTTTTGCAATGCACAAACAACGCTTGGGCATTAGACCTGTGCAGTGTTGACAATACATGGAGCTGCGGAAAACTGTAAGCAGCAGGCAGGGCATCATACAAGGAAGATCAATGACCGTGGACACTTTGAAGTGAAGTTACCTAAGGGGAGTTTTAGCCTAGAGATATGGTCAGTTGATAAATTAACATGGACTTTTGGTCCACTGAAAAAAGTGAAATGCATTTATGAAAAAAGTGAAATGCTGTTTTAGATAAACAAATCTCAGATGTCCAATGGAACAGTATACTGTTATGTTGGCGACAGTTTTTTTGCAGCCCTGATTATTACTTTCACACAGTTTAGGTTACTGCACTTCAGGCATGATATCAGTCTATAGTTAAACAAAAGGGAGTGCTAAGAAAAAGCTTCTTCTGGAGATGCAGAAAAAGGGAGACTGATTATCTCTATATGTCATTCCAGTGTACAAGTGTAGTGCATAGTCAGGAGGTAACAACATAGTGTTTGTTAAGAAGTCCCCTTCCAGCTAGGATACAGGTTTGACTGCTAGTGGTAGAGAACCAGGTATACCCTCTGTGAAATACTGAAAAGACTAAGAAAAGATCAGTCCTGCTTGTCTTTATTGCAATCATTTTTTAAGACTTAGAAGACCTTACCTACCTTACTGAACATTTATGAGCATAAATTATGAAGATGCTTTAATCTCTAAATATGCATTTTATTCTAAGACTTACTGGAACATTTTCTTACTATTCCAAATTTTTAATACAGTACATGCTGGATGCAAACTGGCTAATTAAAGTTGATGATTATTTTTCTGTTGGTGTAGTCCATTTTGAGTGTTTAGTAATAATGGTTGCTTGAACTCTACTAAACACTATTGCTTAAAAAATTACTGATGAGTAATCGACTGATGAGTACTCTACAAAGAGGCCAGTCACAAGTGGACCGTGCTTTTGACTATTGAGACACTTACCCTGCAATATTTAGCCTGGGGGTTGTAGCCGTTTGCTATGCTCACTTCGCTCCCATCCCTGCCCCCTATTCCCACCCACTCCCAGTACCTGTACATTTATTCTTAGCCTTAGCTCCATCCCTAATTACCACCAATTAGGCTACACCACTAGTCACCCCCTCCCCCTACATCCAACACAATCATGCTGCTACCTAATATAATAACAACCCTAACCTGCGTAGTTCAAGCTCACATTACATCCTACCAAGGCTCCACAGTCATATGCCATAACAACTTCCACTGTACTCTCTCAACACCATCCATCAAACATTTGCACTATAACTACACAACCCCTGCCACCGGAAAGATACTCCCTATATACACACTCCATTACCAAACACCTAACACACTCAAAAATAAAATATCCCTAAGATACCATAAGCAATTTACTATGGATATAAAACATATCCTAAACACCCTCTATAAACTAGCCCTTGCTGGAGACATCCATCCAAACCCTGGTCCTCCCAAATCCAACCCAACCACAAACCCTAGTCCAAGCAACCCCCCCACAACTCAACTCCTAGCCAACAAAAAAACAACTCATCCCCTAAAGGGCCCATCTCAATACCAAAGGATTGTCAAATTCCAGTAATAATGGCCACACAGGAAAAAAAAAACGCACTCTCCAAAGCTAAGAATACAGCATCCATGGGACCAGATGACATCCCAGGCTGTGTACTACATGAACTACAAAATTAACTGGCACCTCACCTAAGTGTCATGTTTAATCATAGCCTCACCTCAGGCTTCATGCCCACTGAGTGGCACACAGCTACAGTTATCCCACTTCACAAGGGGGGATCCAACTTGGATCCTGGAAACTACCACACTATCAGTTTGATGAGCCTGATCTGCAAGGCCATGGAATGTATTATCAAGGAACTTATAAACAAAGACATTAGCAACCTTCAAACACTGGACCCCATGCAGTTTGGGTTCATGAAGGGACGATCTTGTCTCCTGAACCTGATTGACTTCTTCGAATCAATCACCAGAGCCGTGGACAAGGTTAAGGTGGTCCACACAGCCTATCTGGACCTCTCCAAGGCCTTCAACACCATCCCCCACTCTGGAATCATAGATAAACTTACTAAGCTGGCCATTAATCCCTACATCACTCGATGGGTTGCCAACTGGCTTACTGACAGAACCCACACTGTAAAGGTAGCCGACTCCAAATCCAGCTCCAAACAAGTGACAAGTGGAGTACCTCAGGGTTCAGTCCTGGGACCGCTCTTGTTTGGCATCTACTTCTCTGAAGTACAGGCCAACACTCAGGGACTCTGGCTAACAAAGTTTGCAGATGACTGCAAACTGGGAGCCATTATTGAATCCCCAAATGATGTGGATATTCTGCAAAAGGGCCTTACAGAAACAGATGTTTGGTGCCAGAGCCATGGGTTCAAGCTCAATGCCAAGAAATGTATAGTTATCCCCTTTGGGAAAAAACATATACCCATGAATTACCACATAGATGGCAGTACACTAAACACCAAAAGTGGGATAGGAGACTTAGGGACACAGGTGGACAGTGGTCTCACCTTCGATAACCACATCACCACAAAAGTCGGGAAATCCTTCTATGTGGCATATCTCATCACTCAGGGCTTTTCATCCTGAAAAAAGGAGATCATTGTCCCACTGTACTCATCCCTCATTAGACTCATTATAGAATACAATGCCCAATTTGGTATGTACCTCTCAACAACAACTGGAAAGGCCGCAGAAATACCTCACTAAAAGAATCACAGGGCTAAAGCAGATGCCCTGTGCTGACCATCTAAAAAAACTCTAGCAATACTCTGTGGCATATCGTCTACTCAGAGGTGATCTATGCTTAACATACAAGGCCATGTCAAACCCAGAGCTGTTGGACATGCTACACTTAAAGAAATCCCAATCCCTCAGAGACACTCGCTCCAAGAATCTAAACCTTGTCATCACAATGAACAAAACATGCTGGAGGGATAAGTTCCTAACCAAGAGACTCCCCAGACTCTGGAATAGACTGCCCATACATGTCAAGCAAAGCGCCTCTTTGGTCCTCTTCAAAAGGAACCTTGATGATTGGATGGGAAATGGGAAATTCACCCCGGAGATAATGTCAATCACCCTGCTAGACAAGAGTCCAGGGAAGTAAATACTGTGGGAATAAATAGCCAGGGAATTGTTATGGCTAGGCTTGTATAGGCCCTGGGGCTGATAGCCTAGTACCAACCTATGAACCTATTAACCTATGAACAGAGCTACTTATAATGTCCCTAAACATCAGAAGCATATGCAAGAAAATCCAAGAACTATATGCCAGCATAAGCATATATTCCCCAGATATTCTCTTCCTAACTGACACCTGGCTCAAACCTCACATCAAAAGTGAGGAACTACTTCCAACTAAATGCAACATCCTTCGCATAGACAGATTGTCCAAAAAGGAGGTAGTGTAGCATTGATATTTAAACTCCACCTCAATATTCAACTCCTGAATACATCAGCCCCTCACCACAACAATGAAGAAATCCTTTATGCCAATCTCAGACTAAACCCAAACAAATCAATCAATATCATAAGATGCTATTTCCCATCAGGGCAAAATATTACACCTCTAGAAAATCTCTAGAGCTGGACTACTCTATCTCTACCCCAGGAAACCATCATTCTCGGCGACTGTAACATCAAATTGGCTATCCTGAAATAAAAATCTCCCAACCATTCACCTTAATCTCCATGGGTTCACTCAACTCATCCAATCCCCTACCCGAATCAATAAAAACCCTAACAATTATACCTTACTTGATTGGATCCTAATCAACAAAGCCCCTCACTCTTACCTAGCAGGCTGCTTACCTAACAGTCTCAGTGACCACTCCCTCTCTTTCCTAACTTGGCACCACACAAACAGTCTCAAGTTATCAACAGGCAAATACGGAACAAGTCCAACTTCAACCCCAACTTCTTCATCTCCTCCCTGCAAAAAATTAACTGGTCACCACTAAAATACCTCAACCTAGATGAGGCAGTCCACTTCTTCAACAGTACCTTCCTCTCCATGCTAAACACCCATGCTCCTGTAAGAAATGCCAAAGCCAGATGCAGGTGTGCCCCATGGTTACAAAAGACCACCAGAACCCTAATTAAATCCAGAGATAAGGCCTGGGAGCACTGGCGAGTAACAAAAAATAACTCATAGAGGCAAACATTCCTTGAACTGCACAATAAAGCCAAAAAACAAATAAAATTAGACAAATCCCTCTACTATAAATCCACCCTAAACTCTGCCAACCAAACCCTAAGCAATTCTGGTCCACTATTAACATTATTCTCCACCCAGGGAAGATTGATACCCCCCAGCCATCCATTCATCCCTCCTCCAGCAGTATTGCTGAATCCTTCAACAAACACTTCCCTACAACAGCCCCCCAACTCCTAACCCTAACCCCCCACTCCTCTTTTCTTCTTCACCTCCAACATAAAAAGACTATTGTCAAAACTTAAACCCACCAAACTCGCAGCTGACTACCTCCCCTCTGAAAACTTGATTATTGTAGCTGATACACTAGCCTACACAATTTTAATTCTAACCAACTGTTCCATAACAGAAGGCTATGTTACCTCAATATGGAAAATATCCCACATCATTCCCCTCCACAAAGGTACCCTCTCCATCAACTTCTCCAATTACTGCCCCATTACTACCCTCTTCCCTCTTTCCAGGATACTTGAAAATGTATCAACACACAGGTCTCCAACTACCTCCTAGCTAATAATCTCCTCAACAAAACACAACATGGTTGCAGGCCATATCACAGCACTACATCTGCTCTGCTCTCCTTTGCCAACACTATATTTCATCACAAAAACAATGGCCTCTTCTCTACTGCCGTATTTCTAGATCTCTCAAAGGCCTTTGACATGGTATCTCATGAACTACTACTCTCTACTCTCCCCAACCTCTCCTTCTCACAATCAGCTTGCAACTGGTTCCACAGCTATCTACACGGATGTCAGCAATCAGTAATTTGGGATGATAACCTATCACCTCGCCTCCCAGTTACTCTCAGAGTTCCCCAAGGGTCTATCCTTGGCCCTCTGCTATTCTCACTTTTCACTAACAATCTACATACTGCCACCACACAAGCAGCTCTTACACAGTATGCAGATGACTCTACTCTCATCTGCTCTGCCCCTACTCTACCAGAAATACAACAAATCACATGGGAATCATTCTCTTCTGTAGAAAGCTGGCTATCCAATGCTCGCTCCTACTCAACCCAAGTAAGACAAAACTTCTATTCCAACCATCCAAAGCCACCCAAAACACCCCCCACTTCAACATTCTTGCCAAAGACAATACCATCATCTCTCCATCAGAACACACAAAATTACTCGGTGTGGAAATAGACAACAAACATAGATTTGACACCCACGTATCGCTCACAATAAAAAAGTTCTCAAGAAAATTGGTGCATTATATCGAAGCCGCCAATTCCTAACCAAGGTGGCTAGAATCTCCATAGCCAATTCCCAGCTAATCTCCACCCTACTCTATGCATCCCACATACTTACCAACCTTAGACAGACAGACCTACACAAGCTGGATGCTTGTTACAACAAAATTGCTAAATTTGCCACTGGAGCCTCCTACCGCAGCCATCATTGTATCTCCCTTAAAGAACTAAACTGGCTAGAACCCCCACAACTCCTTCACTTTAATCAACTCACCCTCGCTCATAAACTTATTAACCAACCCATAACATCTCTTCCCTTCAAACCCTTCTCCAACCCTATCACTCCACTAGGCCCCTAAGATCAAGCAACAAAAATCAACTCACTGTTATCAAACCCAAAAACTCAGCAGGAGAAGACATATTTTCATGTACCATATCTAAACTTTGAAACAATCTTCCACCCTCTATAACTACTCTACCTTCCAGCAATCTTTTCAAGACTGAGCTCAAATTCCACTTAAATTTGCACTAGCTTTGTTCTTGTTCTAATCCAGACTAACACACCCACCCTGACCCTCCCACCTAGACTCTTAACCTAACTATACTACCGCCACTACTAACCACAGTCAGAATTAGCTAGTTGTCTTTACATACTTTAAAATCTTATCTAACAACTTTGTTACTAATGTTATAAATGACAAGAAACTATCTTAACTTGCAACATTTACTGCATATACTGTTGATAATCAATATCTTGTTATTGTATTAAAGCCAACAGCTTGTAATGTTGTTTACTATTCCTGCAACTTTGTATCTCTATTTATCATGTACATGATGTGGAGCTTTTCTCCCTGGGCATCTAATGAAAAAGGACCTGCGTCCAGTCAGAATTTCCAGGTAAACAAATGTAAAATAAATAAAATAAATAAATAAATTTAGTTCTCAGAAGTCAAAGCCAATGTCAGTGGTCTCTGGCTGACTAAATTTGCAGCTGATTGCAAATTAGGAGCTGTCATTGAATCTCACACTGACACAAATGTTCTACAGGAGGGGCTGGCACAAACAAACAACTGGTGTCAGAGCCATGGACTAAAAATAAATGCCAAGAAATGCATACTAGTATCCTTTGGGAAGTCATCCATCCTTTGTAACTATCATATTGACAACACACCCTTAAGAGATGACCCAATAGTCAGGGACTTGGGGACACACATAGACAGTAATCTAGCCTTTGATCATTCTGTGTCTACAGTGGTGAGGAAATTATTCTGTGTTGCACAACTTATAAAAAAAAAGGTATGACATCTAAGTCCAAGGAAGTCATTGCTCCACTGTATACGGCATTCATCAGACCTATCATTGAGTACAATGCCCCCTTTGGTATATACCTAACCAGGCATATACAACAAATGGAACATCCACACAGGTTCCTCACTAAAAGAATACTGGGAGTAAGTAATATATCCTATGCAGACCGCCTCAAAGCCATATCCCTGTATTCTTTCTCCTACAGGCTTTTGAGGGGAGATCTATGCCTGGCATACAGGGCATTGCCAGTCCCGACTCTGATGGGCCTCCTGCATATCCACAAAACAAACAGCATCAGAATTACCTGTTCTAAAGACTTAAACTTTGCCTGTGATATAAATAGGACCTGCTGGAGACATAGGGATGTATCCCAAAGACTATCTCATCTATGAAACAGGCTCCCCATCCATGTGAAGCAGAGTTCCTCCCTAACCCAATTCAAGTGCAACTTGGACAGTTGGATGGGAAACTGGAAATTCATCCCTGGTTTGGCCCCTGTGTCTCTAATGGACACAGGTAACCTGTAAATGGTTCATCTCCCAGGCCCATTCTCACACTTACCAAGGGTATCAGAACTTGTCAGAGAGGGGGCGAAGCCTGAGTGGCTAACTGAAAGCAGTAGTATTTTAGAGCTCTATATAACTAGTTAAATAAGACAGGAAAAAATATTCTTTTTTTCTTCAAAGTATAAAATTGTATAGATAAATGACTAATTTACATAATTAGAAACTTTGGTGATGTTTTACAGATAATTTCTTATCAAAAAGCTTGGAGATATATTCACTTGTTAAAATGAGCAACTCAAGGAATTCTCACCAGGATGCTGCCTTAAAGAACTACAACAGATGGCATCTACCCTGCAGGAGTTGTCTTTGAAGATGGATGATTTTAAAGAGAACATAGAAAATCTAAAACAAGCAGTCAAAAACAGGCTGACACCCTCAAGGAAATGCTACAACAACACCAGACAAGGATAACAGGAATAGAGGTTTCTCTAAATGACTTAGAGAGCAGACTTAAGGAAGAGGAAACACAGAAAGAACTGCTTCTTAAACAAAACACTTGGTTGGTTAATAAAGTAGATGACTTGGAAAATAGGGAGAGGAGAAATAACATCAGGATTTTCGGATTACCTGAAAACACAGAAGGTGAGGATATTATTTCTTTTTTATCAAGCTGGATCCCTGACTTTTTAAATTTAAAAGAAGGACTTTCCTTTGGCATTGAGAGGGCACACAGATCTCTTGGGAAACCTGCCACTAACCCAAACTCTCCTCTTAGGTCAGTAATTATCAAATTTCTTTCATACTTGGACAAAGAACTGATTTTAAGATCTGCTTGGAGGAAGGCACCTCTAAAATATAAACAGAGCCTGTTAAGATTTGATAACGATTATTCATCTAGAAAAATGGAACAAAGGAAAAAAGTGTGGCCAATGATAAAGTTTCTGAAACAAAATAACATCATGGCACAACTTGCATATCCAGCTAAGATAAGAATACTGTATGCCAATGAGATGAGGACTTTTATTGACTTAGAGGAAGCCTCTTCATTTATTAAAACTAATAATATGATTACTTTACCAGAAGATATGGATTGGATGTCACCTTCTCTCAAGAGTACAAAAGGAACAAATGTCTAGACAGATGTCAAAAAGAAGAAGCAAAAGACTGATACTGTTACAGCCAAATCTCTCAAAGCATCTTCTGTGATATGAATTGTTTTACCATTACTTTAAAGGTCCAATTTTACTGCTTGTAATCTTTATCTATATTTTTTGAAAATAGATGACACATGAGAGGTCTCACATTACCTTAGGTATGTAAAACAGAGTACTTTTCTTTCACAGAAGGAGGGTTATATAGCACATAAAATATTTATACTGTAAATCAACATACATAGTATATGTGTATTTTCTCTTAATTTTCTCTTTTCTTTCTCTCTCTTCTCTCTTTTCACATTATTATTTTAACTGCGTCTTGTCTCCCTTTCTAAATTCTCTCCTATCTACTATACTAATATAGTCTGTGTATATTTAATAACACTATCTATACATAGATAAATAATAATCTAAATTATACAACGACCCTCCCCCCATTAATATTCCAAAACATGCACGCTGATTGGTCAGCATGCACGTTGTAAATCAAAGACTTAAACTACTGGGAAAAGGTCCGGTCGCCTGGACTTTTTCCATTAGTATAAGTCTTTTTTTTTTGTTTTTGGACAGCAACAGAGAACAGAAGAGCTCCGTTGCTGTTATCTCGCTATGTTAAATGAGTTTAACATAGCGAGATATCTTAAAAAAAGCAACAGAGATCTTCCTTTCTCTGTTGTTTTTTTTAAAGCTGTCTTGATATGTTAAACGCATTTAACATAGCGAAACAGCTTTAAAAAAAGCAACGGAGAAAGGAAAATCTCTGTTGCTTTTTTTTAAAGCTATTTCTCTATGTTAAACTCTTTTAACCAAGTACCCCCTACTTTCTCCTCTATTCGTCAAATATTGCTTGTTTGTATTTTGTATTAATAATACCAAAACCATGCAGCACACAAGTAGAAAGAGAATATTTTATCTTGAAGCATACATGATGGCAAACACAATTTTATTTGATATTTGACCTATGTCAATAAGTATTTGTTAAATTGTAAAGGTGAACTTTTTTTTTTTTTAAAAGCCCACGCTACTAGGGAGTTAAAGGTGCACAATCAAAAGAGCTGTACTGGAGGGAATAGTGAGACAAGTTTTTAAAAGCAACGGAGATCTTCCTTTCTCCACACACAGTTCTGATGTACTGCATAACCATACGCATGCTCAGTACATCAGAACTGCCTCAGAATACTGGACAGCTGAGGAAGGGCAGCAAGGAGGCATTATACAATGCCATTATTTAAGAAAAGTAAGTTTTTTTTCTTAAATAATGTCATTGTATAACAATAACCACTTCTGGTGTGGGTAATGCTGGATTTACCTACGGTTGTCTTTGTTTGGCCACTCGGGCTTCACCCTTGTGACCAAACTATACCAACCATGGGTAAATCCAGCATTACCCAAACTCAGGCATGGGTTATTGCTTAAATAATCTAAGTTTAAAATAGACTAATTGGAATAGTGAACTTAATTGTTTTTACAATATTTATTAGATTAATGATAGTCATTGTTATGCTTATTGGGATTGGGCACATGTTCGTGATTAACTCTGAAATGTTCCATTCATGTACATATGTCCTTTAAATTATTTCCTTTTAGTATTCCCAAATATGTATATATAAAAAAAAGGAGGGAAAATGGACTGTTGCTTAAGAGAAGTGAAGCTTTCTTCACATTCTATTCATGTTGCCATAGCAACAGTAAACAACTGCTGCAGTTTCTAAGGACACTGAACCTGCGAAGTGCATTTAGCCTCACAGATAACAAATAATAAGAAAAAGTAATGTTGTTTAGTTATTAAAATGAAGAACAACCTGGTACTTACGTATTATCGCAACCAGATTTTGTAACCTGGAACTTTTCCTGATGTGATCGCAAAATTACTGTATAGTAAACTGAAATGGGGTGTGTGAAATCCAAATCACTTTTTGGATTCTGAAAGAGGAAGTAGAGTAACGGGCAATTTCGTCGTCCTTGGCACTACCCTTTACCAGCATAACATCCACCAAAATAACATGAGCAGGGCACACTACATTACATAAGCTTCTTACATGTCATTCTGACAGTGCCAAAACAGTAGTCACCACTTCACACACCCCTTTTCACTTAAGAGGAAAGTCGTTTTGCGATCACATTAACAGTGACAGCATGTTACAAAATTTGGTTGTGATATCATGGATGAGGAGATGTTTTATTTTTCAGAAGTAGGAAGGTGCCCTTCAATTTTGTTTGTTTATAGCCATTGTTGTATTTCTCCACAATTCCTGGAATGACTGTTTCAGTGTTGTTTTGCATTACAATGACAGCCAAAGTAAAACCGGAGAAAGCTTTGAAATTAACACACTACTTTCCGTTGTTCTTGGTATCTTTAATAATACCTACACATGTGGAGACGTGAAAGGTTTCAATGTGGCCAACTGCATTCAAGCCCATGGAGAACCAGACCTTTAAAAAAAAAAGGACGCTAAATACGGAGTCCCGGAAACAACAGTAACTCATTCTAAGGTGATTTATCCCTTTTGCTCTCTTGTTTACAAGTACTGACTCGTGTTTGTGAAAATTGCCCCAGAAAATAGGGACAGAATTTAAACATTACTCATAGAAACATTTTAGAAACTGCAGAAATTGCTACTTACGTATTACTGACTGGTCTACAATCTGGTTGCGATAATACGTAAGTACCAACAACCTAAGCAAGGTAAAATAAATACATAATAGGACTATTTGTAATACTTTATGATTTATCCTCATAGAATTACATATTCCTGGAAACACAACTGAAATGTTCCCAAACTACATGTGCACTTAAATGTAGCTGCTTGATTAAAAAGTATTACTCAGTTTAACATGCTGATTTCACAAGCTGTCTGCACTGTAAAGGTTACATTTTATATGTTACTTGAAATTGTCAGCCTCTAGTGCACATGAAAAGATACATATTACTTTTTGCAACATGTTATCTTTGCAGTTACCTCACACTCTGTACAAACTCACTTGGTAACTGATAGCTATTCATTTAAAATATCAGTTTAAATATTAAATGTGACCTTGAAATGCTAATTGACATTTTGACAAAATATAATCTGAACTGTAAAATGAATGACTTGAAAGAAGTGAAGTAATGCATAGATTTCAAAGACATTTATTGACACTACAGTAAAAGTAAACATGTATATTAACAAGGAAGTATTGAAATGTTTTATTCTTCAAGTTAAAATAGCTTACTGTCAATATTATGGATATCAGAAAGTTTGAAGAGCTAGGAAATTACTATTCTTTGTCTTTATAATGATTATTAGACAGATGTTAGACTCTGTTTTGTTTAATGAATTGTGACATATGTTTATGAGGAAAAGTGGACTCATTTACTCACATTGGACTACACATGCCTGGAAACTCAACGGAAATGTCCCCAAATTACTTGTGAATTTAAATGAAACTGCCTGATTAATAAGCATAATTTACTTTAACAACCTGAATCCATAAGCTATCTGCCATATATATGCTACATTATATATGTCACATGCAAATGACAGTGTCTAGAGCACATGAAAAAATGCATATTATTTTTGCAACATGCTATTTGCACTAACCATACATTCTAAACTAACTCAAGTGGCAACTGACAAGTTATTTATTTGAAACATCAGTCTAAATATTAATTGTGCCCTTGAAATATTGTTGCTGTTTTGACAAAACAACACCTGAATTGAAAAAGGAATGATTTGAAGAAGTGAAGTATTGTACAGATTTCAAAGACAGCTATTGACACTTCAATATCAACAGAAATGTATACACACAAGGAACAATTGAAATGCTTTATACTTTTAGTTAAATTAACTTATTGTTAACTTTTTGCTTTATCAGAAAATGTAAAGAGCTAGGAAATTATTTCTAATTTGTATTTATAATGTTTACTAAAGTGATGTTAGTCACTGACTTGTTTAATGGATTGCGAGTCATGTGCAAGACGGACTACTGAATGTTATTTCTGTTTACCTATGCTTGCTGAATTTCTTTTATTAGAACTGACTTAAAACAAGAGAAAGAAAGGGAAGGGAAATCTCTGTTTTTGGTCAAGGGAGGAGAGGCTTAAGAGTATTCTAACTGCCCCGAGAACTCTCTAAGATGCTCTAAATACTATTTGATTAATATTTACCTAAGGCAAGTCTTGATTACCATAAAGGTACCTTCATATTCATTCTAGACCTGCTGTGATTACACATTCGAGAAGCAGGAGGTGCCCTATGCAGGATGAGAATTGTCAGAGTGATCATAGTTCATTCTTAGACTCTGCTTTGTAAATCTATAAATATGTAAAATCACTGCACACTAGAATGTAATACGCCTCTACTCAGAGTCAGGGTACCACTGATAAGCCATATCTTTTCATAAGTGTAAGTTGAAGTTGGTGAGCTGAAGAGTGGGAAAGTAAAGGAAGACAGTACACCTACAGTACATTCATATTTCAGTGGTAATCCCTCATTCTCTCCTGCAGAGTCCTTTTAGTCAAATTATTTTTGTAATAATCTATTTGTTGTTAGTGTATTGTTATTTAGTGTATGCTCCTCTGTTGCATTTAATTTTCCAAAATGACATATCTGACATGTTTGGGATCTCTTAAGGGTAACTAAATATTGGATATTTTCTAAGTCAACATAATAATTGTTCACACTACTAACATTCCATCCTGATATATAAGATACTATAGAAAAATAACAGAATAATATACAATTTCATATCTCTTTTAAGAAAATTCTCCATATAATAATTCAACATATGGAGCTCAGTTGATATTGCTGGTTAAAGTATGAGTGATAATCCAATAGATCTATCTTTATCTATTGGATGAGGAATTACTTTCATTCCATGTTTAATGGGAAATGCATATTTACTTGTATTTGATACTTTAGAATTAATGTTTTATAGAACTACTTTTTTAAAGCCTGACCAGAATTTTACCCTACTTGTATTTAAAGAAGAAAGAATATTAAATTACACTCCCAAGTTTACACACATAAAAATAACATTCAATGTTATCAGAGAATATGATATAACTACTATAATCAAAATAAAAAGAAGCAAAAAGTTTCTTCCAACAATAACTCAAAATGGATTTAACATTCTTATCATTAAATACTAATGGCTTAAATAATGCAAATAAGAGATCCAACTTACTAAAATATTTAAATCTAAATAAGGCACAAGGAGTATTTCTCCAGGAAACATATTTTAAGACTAATGATAGCTTTATTTGGAACCCTAAGGACTATACATTCTTAGCTCAATCCTCCTATTGAACAAAGACAAAAGGAGTATCAATTCTCTGGAAGAAAAACATAATCACTCCAAAAGTTATTTATAAATATGAAGACAAAGAAGTTCTACTAGCATTTGCTATAATTAAATTTAGTAACAGAATATAGACCTTAGCTAATCTATATTGGTTCCCAGGAATTGGAGCAGGAACGGTTAAAAAACACCTAGATTTTATTTCCAGCAATTATAAATGAACTCTTATACTGGGAGGAGACTTTATTTGTACCTTAGAAGCTTCTGAAACCACCATGAAGTCTTTTTGTATAGCAACTATTTCAAAATCCTTAAAAAGATGGATTGATTCATTTCATTTAATAGACACTTTTAAAGTAAAATATGATAGATCCTTATTATTTTCCCATAAAGACCATAGATTTGAAACACAAACCAGAAGAGACAAATTATTTGTAGTTCAAGATTTACAAACAAAAATCCTCAACTTCTCAATAGTTCCATACCCCTTCTCCGATCATGCCTCTCTGATAATGAAGCTCCAAATAGAATTTAAACCTTTAATCCTCTCAACTAGAATTCCATCATATATCACAAAAATTAAAGACTTCAGACCTTGGATGTTGTCAGAACCACAATTATTTCTTGAAATTAATAACACAACAGAAATCTGTAGATTTATCGTTTGGGACTCACTAAAAGTGTATTTATTTGGTAAGACCCTTAGATGGTACAAAAATAAAGTTAGAGAGTGGGAAACTGAATCATTAGACTTGCAAGCCAGACTCTTGACAGCAAAATCTAAAAAAAAAATCAGAATTGTCCAGAAGTCAAAAAAGAAATTGAGGAATTAAATAAAAAATATAATGAAATTCTAACACACAAAACTTGTCTAGCCTTGGAAAAATGTAAATATAAACTCATTAGCCACCTCCACCAGATATCTACATATCTTATCTACAAGAATTATAATGCAATCTACAGCAAATAACATTGGTAGTATATATCATGAAAAGAAAGGAAAAAAAGTATCAGATATAGGAGACATCCTTGAAGCATTTTGGTTCCATTATACAGAACACTTCAAAAAAGAAGATTTAGATACCAACCAATAAACGATACAAACCTTATCAATATAAAAAAATTCCCGAAAACTTAAAACTAGATCTACAAAAACCTATATCATACCAAGAAATTGTTGACAAGATAAAAGAATGTAAATCTAGCAAAGCTCCAGGGATATATGGTATAATTATGGAAATTTACAAACTCTTCCCTTCAACAGTAATCTCTTTTTCATAAAACTTTGCTAGATGTCCAGTCAGAAGCAAAAATACCACCCTCATGGAAATATTCTCTCATAACACCAATTCTAAAAGATGAAAAACCATCAGACCTTTTCACCTCATACAGATCTATATCATTACTGAATAATGATTACAAAATATTCATGTCAATCCTAGCTAACATAATGAAAATCCCACTTTCAAAGACAATTAATAATGATCAAACTGGATTATAATATCAAAAGGATACTTACTCTTATAGATTATGTGAATAAAGAAGATAGAGAAACACTTGTAATCAGATTAGACATAGAAAAAGCCTTTGATTCCCTCAACTGGGAATATCTATTTAAAATTTAGCATTATTTGAATTTCCTCCTCCTTTCATCTTATTACTAAAAAACATATATATTAATAACTTAGCCTACATTAAATTAGGTCCTTTCACCTCAGAATCTATCCACATAATGAAAGGTACTAAACAATGATGCCCCCTTTCTCCTATTTTATTTGCTTCGGCTATAGAAATTCTTGCAGAAATAATACACAATAATCCAAGAATAAAAGAAATAGAAGTCTATGACCAGTACATATCTAAAATAATGCTTTTTTCCCAGATGATATTTTATTAACCCTATCAAACTCCAGAGAGTCATTAGGAGAGCTAGAAGAAGTAATGGAGACATTTTATAAGATTTCAGGTCTATACTTTAATAGATCTAAATCAAAACTTCTATTTTTGAATAAGAAAAAAGAACTACAAGTTACAGATAAATCCATCATAGGAAAACAAGAACTTCTGCTAAATTATTTAGGAATAGTGTTATGCAAAAATATAAATGAAACAATATTAATAAATTATAAAAACATCATTGAAGCAATAAAAATATATATAGAAAAGTGGAACAAAATTATATTAACTTTTGAAGACAGATTGCAATTAATAAAAATGGACTTATTGCCAATAATACTATATGTAGCATTAGCAATACAGTTAATTCCTGAAAGATGCTTTCTTAAAGAAATAAACTCATGTTTAATAACATTTTATGGTATCCTAAGAAGAATAGAGTAGCTCTAACTCATCACATTAGACCCTGGAAACAAGTAGGATTGAACTTCTCAGAAATAGAAACATATATAAAAGCATCTATGCTTAAAACTACAATAGACTGGATAAACCCAAATTATTTTGACAACTGGAAAGAATTAACAATGGCTATATTATCAAATGAATTTAATCTGTTAAAAAAATTTAATAGTAGACAAATCAAACAAATCCTGGTACATGCTATGCATAAGTATACAATATAATATAACAAAACCTTCTAAAACAACACTGATTAATCATTACATCAATTTATTTAGGAAACTTATCAATGCAAACATAGATCTAAAACTTTGGTTTGACCTTTTAACCCCATTTACCATCACTAAGAACTTTCCTCACAAAATATAAAGGGAAAAAATAACCTCCTGGGAACATAATGGATTCTTATGCTGGTTTCAATGTGTAAATAAATTAAATGTTTTAGATATACATATGATAAAAAACTGCTTACAATATTCCAACACAGGACTAGTTAACATTACAAAGCATTCTAATATATACTCAAGATTTATGCAGATTAATTAATAATTCCTCATTTAATGATATTCCAAATCTAATAAGTTTTCTGTATGAAATTATATATAATAGTTGTGAAAAGAAAAACAACATTTCAAATCTATATAAAGAGTTAATAACATATAAAACAATTCCCAAACCATCACACTGGCAGTTCTTAACAAAAGGTCAGTCATTGCAGTTAACAGAAGAATTTAAAACTAACATCTTATTATCATTTAATTGCACCTCTAACACACAGTAC
The DNA here is from genome assembly GCF_019279795.1 of Protopterus annectens. Classification (NCBI taxonomy): domain Eukaryota; kingdom Metazoa; phylum Chordata; order Ceratodontiformes; family Protopteridae; genus Protopterus; species Protopterus annectens. Next base: position 1,887,340,776 of record NC_056726.1, read on the forward strand.
TTGAAAATATTTAACTGGAAATACTTACATAGAGCATTTTTAACACCAGATAGAATTAAAAAGATCAGTACTACTACAAATTGTTTTTGCTGGAGATGTGAAAAGTCAAATAAAGCAGACTGGATTCATATTTTTATGAATGTAATAAAATTAAATCATATTGGAATGGAATCAATAAATTTTTAAACTCTTTATTTAATGAATCCTTTACCTTAACTAAAGTGTTGATTATACTAAATGCAAATGAAGGTCCCTACCTGAATAAGACAAATATGTATTTGTTATGGACAAATACTTGCTATATCTAGGAAATGTGTAGCCAGAAGGTGGAATTCAAATACACCCCCGACCTTGGAAGAATTCTACACTTTACTGAAGACAACTGCATCGATGGAAATAAAAATCAAAGAACTACAAATCTATCCCAGGCCATTGATAAATAATCCTTGGAAGAAAGTTATATCTTTGTTGGACACTCTGCAATAATCAGTATTGTATCTCTGATAACTGATCTGTTAATGCTATATTTAATAACATACAGTATATATAATTGAAAGTTAGGCTATTGTAATATTGTATATAGTTTTTAAAATGATATTTAAAAATATTAAGTAAATGTTATTTTAATTGAAAATAAAAAAAAATGATGAAAAAAAAGAACTTGTCAGAGATTTGGGATGCATGGCTAGGCTTTAAAAGGACCTTATGGGTGTTAGCCTAGTAAACACCTATGAGCCTATGAACCTATGAACATATAAGCACATACTCTGGAAGTTTTCTTTTATGTTTTTATCAGTACATCCAAAGAAAGTTTCTTTTAAATATAGACCAATGAAACAAATACTTAAACTGCTAGTTTTATCAAAGAACCTTAAAAAATACAAAAGTGGTACTTCACCAACAGCATTAAATATAGCTGTGAGTTAGTTCCAGCAGTGGGGAAAAGGAAAATCCTCCTTAATCAGGCTATTTTACAGTCTCATTCTAACGCACAAACACACACATGCACACACGCGCACACACACACACACACACACACACACACATATATATATATATATATATATATATATATATATATATATATATACACACATATACACACAAACATTACTTGTGTCAAAATCGGAATCAATGAAACATTTAAATGAAAGTAAAACTTCAGCAGAATGTATATAATCCTCCCATTCTACATGATAAAAATAATGAAAGTACTTTCACAGCATGGAATCCAAAAACAATATAAACTGGTATATAAACATGTAATGCAAATAGAAAATAAAAGTTAAAAGGGAAGTTTGTGAACTTTGTCCTGATCCATTTCTACCCAGGTGAGTTGAATGGCAAACAAGCAAGCCCAGGGTCAATGGACTGACTAAGACCAGCAGAGAGGGGTTACATGGTCTTGAAGGGGGCTGAAGCAGGGCAAGAATGGGTGGATTGGTTCCTAAGGGAATAAAAGTAGAAGCACAGCTCAGGAAAGCTTCCTTTGCACACGAACTGCAAAGGACTGACAAAGTCAGTAGATTCCAGATAAAACATAGTCACTTCATTCAAAATAAGGAAGACATTAGAGTTGTAGGAGCCTGTTTAAAGACTATTTAAGCATCGCAGAAAGGAAGACCCATTTGGAGTTTAATAATAGATCTCTGTATGGGATTTAAATTGTAGAGAATTAATGTTTTTGTGGACTCTTTTGCTTTCTTAAGACTGGCAGTTTTTGGTGATTACTATTTATCAAGAAATTTACTAAACTGCAATACTGAACAAATTAAGTGAAATTAAATAAATTATGGCCAGAGGCTTTGTGCCATTACCAGGCTTTCACTGCACACACTATCACTCCGTTTTCTACTTCCTTTCCCCTTTAAGTTCTCTGAAAGTGTATTTCATCTTTTTGCATGGGTGAATTAGGAAAGTAAAATAAAAAAGGAATGGCAGTAAACAGATAAATCTCAGTTTGGGCTACATAGGGCATTGTGTATTCAATGCGGTAAAGAAGCAGCTTGGGAAACAAGGTATTTTCCATTTTATTTACTCTGAGTATTGTTGGTTTTCATGGCAGGGAATGTTTCATATTCACTAACATTACAATGGTATACTTTTCATTGTTTCCTTGTTTGTATGTACCTCTTTCAGCATGCGCGAAGACAAGACAGCAGTTGAAGAATAGTGTCTGATGCTTACAGGGCTTGGTGCCATTATTTAACCTACTGATTTAGGCTCTAAAAGACGAAAGGAAGTTGTTATATATAGAGAGAGAGTCAGAGAGAGAGAGATAGAGAGAGAGAGAAATAGATGTTTATGTATTTATATGGCAGCAATATATGTATTTCAATATTATATCCATACATACATCTACACACACACACACACACACACACACACACACACACACACACACACACACACACAGTGTGTGTGTGTGTGTGTGTGTGTGTGTGTGTGTGTGTGTGTGTGTGTGTGTGACTGACAGACCCCTCAACTGCCCCTATTTTATAGGGGCATTCCCATTATCAGGCATGATTTACCCTTGCACAGTATGCCACTTTCTTGGAGGTATGTCCCTGTTTTCAGATCAGATTTACCCCTTCATACAATTTTATGAATTCACCTCATCATGTGTGACTTTTGAAGCTGTCTGGTACACAGAAAACCTTACTACATGCCCAACATACTATTAGCAACAGTAAATCAAACAAAAAATAGGACACATATCTTATATCTTTCTTTTTTTTCTAAAGGAAATGCATTACCTTGTGTGGTAGAGTTTTGCACTATTGTTAATTAAAGTTGACAAATTTTACACTGTCTCCTTGAAAATGTGATTATATTTTTTCCATCATTTTGTCATATTCAGATTTTATACTAATTATATGTCTAGACTTTTGGCTGGATGTTCCTAGTTTTCAAGAGCCCCTGTTCCTGTATTCAATATCTACAAGTTGAGAGGTATGGTGTGCGGGTGTGCATGTATGTGTGTAATATGCAAATGTTAGATGATGCAGTGGTTAAGTAAGCAGGAAGGTAATGCAGCACACAAAGGCAATAGCCTGACAAAGTGGATGTTTACAGCCATGTAAATGGAGATATCACAAAAATACTGGAATAGATAAGCTCACATAGTTTATGCATTCACACACTCCTGTCTGTCCTGACACATATTAACTGGAGGAGCAGAGGTCACAAGCCCACATACTTCCCACTAGTTAGTGACATACATCTGTACAGCATCCCACTGCTTTATCAGAAATACACAACAGTTATGGTGGCCCGGCAACAGTACATCTGACAAATATCTGGACATAACATCACACTAGGTAAATACACTGAGCTGCTAGGCATGTCACAAAGCACTGTGCAAGCTACAGGCAGACAGCCACAACACTGGCCAACAGTTCTTATGGAGGAATACACATGTACTTGCAAATATAGCAGGCACTACAGGCATGTAACAGCACAGAGTAACAGACCCCAGTGTGTATGTGCATACCCACAACCAATCTGAACACAGCCACAGTCACATTATGGTAAGCCTAATTAATATTACAGTATAAGGATTGTGTGAACAACACCATCCTCATATGTGCCACTCACACACTATCCCTACATATACTGGGCCAATACACAGTGTAGTCTGATGCCTGACTGTGGTATGGGACATGTGTCGGTCTGGCCCTACAAACATGTATGCCAATAGGCTACCATACACTGGAGCAGCATGCAACATCAGATAGAACAGGACCAAGAACAATGACATCTACCACAATCTGTACACAGGCCAAGTTACATATTCACAATACACACTCTGTCACTGTGTTTTTAACTATGTTCGCTATGTTAAACATAATAACATAGCGAGACAGTTTAAAAACAGAACGAGCGCAATCTCCGTTGTTACTACTGTTGCTATGTTAAATGGGTTTATCTTTTTTTGCTGATGCTCTGATGTATGAGGCGCGGGGCAATCAGAACACTTCAGAAATACCAGACAGCCGCAGAAGGGCTATAATAATCACCATAAGTACACAGACCTCACTACTGTACACACTACAACAGAATGTCCATGGTTTGTCCTCAAATATAAGGCCTACTATACATAACATGTCTAGCAGTCTGATAACTCCCTGGCTTATCAAATATGATGACAGCAAATGATGTACTGAACATATGGACCTCTTACTGCATGAGCTATGGACAAAGGTTGACAGACTTGGGGTTGGAGGCACAAACTCAGGGCCAATATTGATATGTTGCTGCAGTAAACCCATACATTTACTGGTGTAACAGGGTTTGTTGTGACATATTTATTCTGAGGAATATGAAGTCAGTAACTCCGTGAATGTCACCATGTACTGACTGCAATCATCAGAGTATACTACTACATTTCTAAAGATAGGAAATGTGGGAGTACACAACACATGTAAGACTCCAAACTCTGGCCAGTCTGCAGATAGCTCTACAGGTGAGAGTTTCTTCAACCACATAACACTGTCATGCCAGATTTTAAATCATGTAGAACAGCCATATCCACACAAACCCTGTTAAACCAACATTATTTCAAATGTAGAAGAGCAATACTTACATTCTGTCCCCAAGTGTGGAACATCCCCCTCCTGTTTGTTGGCCTGTTTCCACAGTGTATGTATTCCCAACTACCCTCTGTGATGCTGTTTGTCAAACACACACATGAAGTCCTGCTCACAGAGAAGAAAAAGGGCCAAAACCCACATGAAGTGCTTAGTTATAGGAGTGTGTTTCCATGCAATTGGCTATAAGAATGATACCACAGCTGTTCCACATGCAATTAGCAAGTGGGGGACTGCAATTTGTGCACAGACCATCAGCTGATCATGAGCATCACTTACAAAACTCAAGCTGCTGCCTAAGCAAAGCAGATGTACTTTTCCACATCCACCAGAGAGGGAGAGATAGAGAGAGAGAGAGACAGAGACAGAGACAGAGACAAAGTAAGAAAGGAAGGGAGTAGGAGAGCAAGATCAAAGTGTGTTTGTGTATGATCCATGGGTGGAGAGTGGTATCTGGGCATTATAATGGTTGCCTATATTGTGTACTAATCCATACTGTCACATGGTAATTGCACATGGCTGTACACATTTATGGCTGAGGATTGTCTACAACAATCTCTACAGTGTTTGGAAAATGTTGGCCTTGTAATATGGAGAATGGGACATGTATCTCCTCAATATAATGATGTAGCAAAACCCACAGTGCAATGGATCCTGTCATTACACAATCACCCCAACACCCACACAGGACACTGATGACACACACACTTACCAGCACTCAGTTTCAAACCCCTACCTGGCTATGTATTTGTATTATAGTGTCATGCAGTTTTTGCACGTATCACAGAGATCACATGTTGAAGTGCTGTCCAAAGGTATCTTTGAAGGTGAGTGACATCAGCAACAGCGATAAAGGAGGGATAAGGGAAGTGTAGTATATGTGACTGTCTACAAATGCAGGTGTCAAGGAAGACACACCCACAATTTTTCAGAGAAAATCACACACATTATTATAGCTGGCAGGGTCAGGATTAGAACTCTCACCTAATTTGTTTGCTACACTACATTGTTACACAGTTAACACACATGTGACAAAGCTTATTTGGCTGATATATGGCCAAAGGGTTATTTCAAGGTGAATGACATCAGCAGGCGTGCTAAAGTAGGGCAATGGGAGGTGTAGTGAGTGTGAATTGCTTCAAAATCATTAATCTCCACACACAAAGACACACTTGCCAGTACTGAGATTCAAACCCCTACCTAGCTATGTATTGTTACTGCAGTGTACCAGATTTACTGCATTTGCCACTGATCTTATGAGACAGATGCTGTTCCAAGGTACTTCTAAAGTGAGGAACATAACCAGCTGTTGTAAATACTGGCATTGGGCAATGTAGTGGGTGAGAGATCCCAAAAGTAATTTAGATCCCAAAAATAATTTCACCCTACACACACATTTTCATTTGTGATGGGTAAGGTTCAAATCTCTATCTAACAATCATTATGGACTATTATGTTACGCATTTACCACATGAACCACTGACCTCACCTGGGTTAGGTTTGGCAACAGGTACTTCTCAGGTGGATGATATCTGCAGGACTGCTAAAGTCAGGCTCTCTGATATGCACTGGGTGTAAATGGGGACAAAATGTTTCAGGTGTACACAAACACTTGCCACAGATGAGATTCAAACCCATACCTGTGCAGTTACTGCTACTACATTGATTCAAAGTTATGGCACACACCACAGAGCTTATACGGCTGAACCTTTCCACAGGGGTATTTCAAGGTGACTGACATCAGCAGGCTTGCTAAAGTAGGGCAAGGGGAGGTGTAGTGACTGTGAATAGCCTCAAAATCATTGACCCTACACGCTCAAACACCCACACACACAGTTTCACAGTTGCCATATCTGGAATTAGAACTCCTACCTAACTAGTATGTCACACTATAGCATTATATAATTATCACATGTGCCATGGAATTTACAGGGCTGAGTCTTGTCAAAAGAGGTATTTCAAGGTGACTGACTTCAGCAGGCTTCCTAAAGTAGGGCAATGGGAGGTGTAGTGACTGTGAATGGCCTCAAAATCATTGATCTCTACACACACAAACACCCACACACAGTTTCACAATTACCATGTCTGAGCTTTGAACTCCTCCCTAACTAGCATGTCACACTATAGCATTATGCAGTTATCGCACGTGCCACTGAGCTTACAGAGCTGAAATTTGTCCAAAGAGATATTTCAAGGTGACTGACATCATCAGGCTTGCTAAAGTAGGGCAATGGGAGGTGTAGTGACTGTGAATGGCCTCAAAATAATTGATCCCTACACACACACAAACACCCACCTACATATGCGCACACACAGATTTGCAGTTGCCATGTCTGGGATTAGAACTCCTACCTGACTAGTATATTACACCATATCATTAGACAGTTACTCATTGTACCATGGAGTTCATAGGATTGAACTTTCTCCAAAGGGGTATTTTAAGGTGACTGACATCAGCAGGCTTGCTAAAGTAGGACAAAGGGAGGTATAGTGACTGTGAATGGCCTTAGAATCACTGAGCCCTATACACAAACACCCACACCCAGTTTCCATGTCTGGAATTAGAACTCCTACCTAACTATTATATTACACTGCAGCATTACACAGTTACTGCATGTTCCATGGAGTTTAAAGGTTTGAACCTTCTCCAAAGGGGTATTTCAAGGTGACTGACATCAGAAGGCTTGCTAAAGTAAGACACTAGGAAGTGCAGTGTTTGTGAATGGGCCATAAACTATTCTTATGGAAACACACACAACACTCAGTCACACACAACTTTACATTTGACAGGACTGGGTATACAAATGTTAGATGACTACTGATTTGTAGTGTCATGTTACACAGTTATCACAAGCACCACAGACAGTATATTGCTGAGAGCTAACAGAAGCAAATGTTTACAGTGACAGACATTGGCACATCACGTGATATTGGCCAATTGGATGTGTGGTGGGTGGGACAGACCTCATGATGGGAAGCTCTATATCACTGTCTGTCTCTCTCCCCCACTTTTCATTTTGTGAATGTTTGACCTATTATAGTGTGTTGTCCTTGGATATATGTGTGTATTCCTATTCGATGTGTGTGCAAAGCATGAATGGTGTGCAATCTGGTGTGTGTGCACAGAAATCTGCAACTGACAGATATGTATAGTCCACTGTTGTCGTCAGACATGGGCTTCATTTCTATAAGTGTAGGAGCATGCCCAGTATGGCCTTCTGTATTTTGTTGTCAGACATGGGCTTCATCTTTCTCTAAGTGTGGGAGCATGCCCAGTATGACATTTTGTATGAGTGTGAGAATCCATTCCAGGTAGGTTGTACTCCAGTGCAGGATTCTGTGTTCCACACCTATAGCTAGCAACCTGTTTTTGCAGGATATTTGTAGATAGGTTGACAATATGGAGTCACAAAGGGCAAAATATAGTGGGATACTGTAACTATTGTGTCTGTGCTGCTTGTGTTACATGGATTTAGTGATAGCAGAGATATTCAGACATATATACTGTTTTACACTGTGATGTATTATGTCATCAACTACTGACAGACATACTTATTTGCCCGCAGTTATTTCCTGGGGAATACAAGATGAATGAAGCTGTGTCCAGTATTGTGGTCTGCAGCCTACATATTCATGAACACTCATGCCATTGTGGAGGGGGAGCTGCAGACACCTGCTGATGGGTCTGTGTAAATGTTGTAGCACCTTGGTACTGTGGTGGCTGAGGATATTGTACCTCTATTGACATAAAAGAATGGCCATATTGTGCTGTGGCCATACCTCTCAGCTGTACAGATTCACCCAGGTTACCCAGAGGCAGGGCTCATATATCTGGTCAGTTCTTCTTCACATTGTGGTTTACAAGCAGGTTTGCTGCACCCATTACTGGGTCTGCAGGCAGGGGTAGTATGGGAACACGTCAGAGTTTCAGACTGCACACACTCCATGGCATCCATGCTTCTACACCTCTCCCTCTCTTATTCTATCCACTTCCTAACATTATGCAAGCAATATCTGGGACATATCCCAATAGTTGTCCCTTCATCCAAGCTGTATTTAGGGGTTGGTCCACAGTTAATGCAGTAGGACATGGTGGGCATGCTACTGGGATTTGTCAACATGGCCTTGCATTTGTGTTCTGTGGACTGTGTTATGTTGGTAGTTGGGACCCCATGAGATAACATACATTGGCAGTATGGGTGAGGCACAGGCCTTTGACAGAGGACTGTAGGGCATTTGGTAGTGATGCAGGCCATCGATTCCCCTGGGGTGACAGGGTAAGTGTGTGAGGTGTTAATGGCAATAGTTCTTGTCCATATTACTCCATTGTTCTGGATGCTGACAGGGTGCTGCTTACAGCTGGGAACACACCTGCATGGGACATCTCTTCAGCATGCTGCTTTCTGTGGGTATTCCCATACAGAAGTTGGGGTCATACTGTACTCATTCCCAACAGCAGGGATATGACCTGTGATAAATGGTGGGGTGAGCTGTGTGCATGTGTGATATGGAAGCTTCTTGCAGCTGACTCACAGATATACCTGGGACATTCCCCTTATGCTGCCTTGTGCAGGGACATCAGTAGTCTCTCATTATGTCATAACTATGCCTTTTGTGGTCTGCCAGTGATTGGCCAGACTACATCAGTATTTCATACTACACAGACAACTAATATGCTGCTTACCTGTATGTACAATTCCAAAGGTGTGTGCAGTTGACAGTTAAATTTTGTGTACTCTTTCTAGGGTAATTCCACCTGTATACAGTATGTATGCCTGGGCCCACAGTCATGTCATGTCCATCTTTCAGATGGTGACAGATATTACATCCGAACAATGAGTATGGATGACTGTTGAATTGGGCCTTGCTGGGATGCATTGTGATTGGCACTGCAGTTGTCAAAACATGGCCCTGTCATCAATAGTACTGGCCATAGGCCACCGGGACACAATTCTCCATGCTTACATGCCAACCACTTCCACACAATATACAACACACAACTAACACACAGACCCCTGCATATTGTACACATGCAACAATCTATCCTGCATATTGGGCCAGCTCAGGTAAGCTGTGCTCCACTGTTAATAAACCCACACTTACATGTTACTGCATTTCTACATAGGATTGTGAGGGGGGGGCACCTGACAACTGTAAATATTTGCTATGACTGTACTGGTATTTCAGGTACTCAGTTGGCTTCCATTTCATTTTGTATTCTGACCTATCATAAAGACTAGAGGCATATCAGTAGAGTACAGATCTTAGGTCTTATTGACCTACATTTCAGTTTCAGACTTCTTATTCTTCAGAACTAACATCCAACTGCCTGACCTGTTGTAGTCTGTCTGTATAGGTCTGGAGGGGAGGTTTTCTCCATTGCCATCAATTGGAGGCCTTAGCACAGCCTTTTTTTGTGGTCATCTACACCTGTCTCGCTGGCGGAGACTGTTGTTGGCCTCACTGACATGCATGTGTGTGTCCTAGAGACAAATATTTGGGCCAACACATTTACTGCAGTGGGATTTGTCACCTTGTCTAGTACTACCTATCTTGTTGACACTGGTATTTGTTATGGATTTCATGCTGCCCATATAGGTGTCCACTATCTGCTGCCATCCCATTCAGCCACCCAATTCCCTTGCACGCTCACATCCATACCATAGATACAACTAGCAGAACATACTACTCCATTCAACAATTGCTAGGAACACTGACTTCCCTTGGGCTTGTGCCAGTATTGAGGATGGTGTTGGAGGGCTAACTATGTCGGATGCACATAGTACACTCCCTATACATGATAAAGCACAGGTAGTGTCATGTTTGGCATTCCTTTTACTGTATGTGTAAGTCAGAGAGAGGTGTCATTCCCTGGATTCTTACTATGTCAGTGTATGTGCTTTGCATTGCATCTTTGCCAAAGCCTGGGCTTTGGGAGGGTGGCCTAATGGTTAAGGTGTTTGTCTTACAAGCACAAGGTGCAGGGATTGAGTCTCACAAGGGATAATTGGCTAGGCTTACAATGGCTCACAAGGGCAGTTAGCTTAGTACTAATCTATGAATCTATGAATCTATACTGGGCACACCTCTTTCTGCCTACAGGGGCAGGCTCAGGTTGTTCCTCCTCTGAGTCACTCTGTGACTGTGCTGGCCCTTGACAATGGTGGGGGGGCTGTGTGGCCCTACCCTGTGCTGTTCCTGCTGCAGCTGTTTCCACAAGATTATATTGTTTAGCATGGCACATACAATGAAAATTTGTGTACATGTAGCTGGAGAGTATTGCAAGGCTCCACTGGATATGTCCAGGCACTGGAACTGTGACTTGAGCATCCCAAACACATGCTCTATTATGACTCTGGTTTGTGCATGTGCCTCATTATGGAGTTCTTGTTCAGGTGTGTGTGCATTTCTGATGGGTGTCATCAGCCACGGCTCCAGTGCATAACCAGCATCCCCCACTAGGTGGCCATATAGGATGTCCCCACTGGCAAATGACTGGTACAGCTGTGTCATATGCCAGAAGTGGGAGTTGTGATAGCTTCCAGGGCTCCCAGCACAGACATTCATTATAATGCTCTGGGCATCACACACAACCTGGAAGTTGATGGAGGGGAAACCCTTGCAGTTTATGGAGACTCTACCCTGCTCGCCAGGTGGTGCTTTGATGTGTATGTGCATGCAGTCTATAGCACCCACTACATTAGGGTATTCTGCTATTTGGTGGAAGAGATGCATATTGCTGGCCAATGCCTCACAGGTGTTGTGGAAATAGATGTGTGCACCAGCATGTGCTGACATGGCATCCAGGAAGTGGCAGAGTACCCTGGATGCTGATGCCTGTGAGATGCCCATGATATCCCAAGTTGGCCTTTGGAAGGTAACTGTGGTTAGTATTCTTAAGCCTACACATACCTTTGTATCCACTGGGATGGGCTCCCCCTCTGTTGGTTCTGTGTGTGAAGCATGGCCAGCACAAGTCCTCAATTTTCTGTAGGAGGTCCCTGTCCAACATGTAGCTCTCCACTATCTCCAGCTCATCTAGCCCCTGGTAGGTTACTTAAGATCTGTACTCTACTGATATGCCTCCAGTTTGCATGATAGGTCAGAATACAAAATTAAATGGAAGCCAACAGAGTAGTGAAATACCAGTAAAGTCATAGCAAATGTTAAAAGTCATTGGGTGTGCCCCACCCTCCACAATCCTATGTAGAAATGCAATAACATGTACGTGTGGGTTTACTAACAGTGGAGCACAGACTACCTGAGCTGGCCCAGTCTACACAATATATCCTGTTGCATGTGTACGATGTGCAGGGTCCATTTGATAGGTTGTTGTGTGTTCAATATTGTCTGGAAGTGGTCAGCATGTAGGCATGGAGGGTTGTGTCTCTGTGGCCTATGGCCAGTACTGTTGATGAGAGGGCCATGTTATGACAACTTCAGTGTGAACCACTATGTTTCTCAGCAATAGCTATGTCAGTAGTCATCCATACTCACTGTCCAGATGTCAATATCTGTCACCGTCTGAAAGATGGACATGCCATGAATGTGGGCCCAGGCATACACTCAGTATACAGGTGGAAGTACCCTAGACAGAGTAAATAAAATGTAACAGTCAACTGCACACACCTTTGGAATTGTACATACAGGTTAGCTTCACATTAGTTGTTTGTGTAGTATGGAATACTGATGTAGTCGAGCCAATCAGTGGCAGACCACAAAAGGCACAGTTATGAAGTAGTGAGAGGCTGCCTATGTCCCTGCACAAGGCAGCATAAGGGGAATGTCACATGTGTATCTATGAGTCAGCTGCAAGAAGCTTCCATATCACACATTCACTCAGCTCACCCCACCATCTGCCACAGGATTATCAGAGGTCATATCCTTGCTGTTGAGAATGAGTACAGTATGACCCCCACTTCTGTATGGGAATACCCACAGAATGCAGCATGCTGAAGAGGTGTCCCATGCATGTGTGTCCCTAGCTGTAAGCAGCACCCGGCCAGCATCCAGACCAATGGATTAATAAGGACAGGAACTATTGCCATTAACACCTTGCACACTTACCCTTTCACCCCAGGGGAATAAAGTGGCTTGCAGCATGGGAATATAGGAGTGACAGAATGCACTGGCCTGCTACAGATGGCCTGCATCACTACAAAATGGCCTACAGTCCTCTGTCAAAGGCCTGTGCCTCACCCGTAGTGCCAATGTATGTTACCTTATAGGGTCCCAACTAACAACATAACACAGTCAACAGAACACAAATGTAAGGCCATGTTGACAAATCCCAGTAGCATGCCCACCATGTACTACTGCGTGAACTGTAGACCAACCTCTAAATACTGCAGGGATGAAGGGACAACTATAGGAATACTTTTCAGATATCACTCACATAATGTTAGGAAGACGATAGAATAACAGAGTGGGGGGTGCAGAAGCATGGACGTCATGGAGTGTGTGAAGTCTAAAACTCTGATGTGTGCCCATACTACACCTGCGTGCAAACCCAGTAATGGGTGGCTGCAAACCTGCTTGTAAACCACAATTTGAAGGGGAACTGACCAGATATATGAACCCTGCCTCTGGGTAATCTGGGTGAATCTGTACAGCTGAGAGGTATGGCCACAGCAGGATATGGCAATTATGTTACCTCGATATATGTACAAGAAGGGGATCCTCAGCCACCATAGTGCCAAGGTGCTGGACCATTTACACAGACCCATCAGCAAGTGTCTGCAGCTACCCCTCCAGAATGGCATGAGTGTGCAAGAATATGTAGGCTGCAGACCACAATACTGGACACAGCTTCATTCATCTTGCATTTACCAGGAAATAACTGTGAGCAAATAAGTATATCTGTCAGTAGTTGATGACATAATACATCACAGTGTAAAACAGTACATATGTCTGAATATTTCTTCTAACACCAGCCGTGTAACACAAGCAGCACAGACACAATAGTTACAGTATCCCAGTGTATGTCGCCCACTGTGACCCCATATTGTCAACCTATCTATAGATATACTGCAAAAACAGGTTGCTAGCTGTAGGTGTAGAACACCAAACCCTGGACTGGAGTACATCCTACCTGGAATGGATTCACACACTCAGTACAGAAGGTCATACTGGGCATGCTCATATGCTTAGAGAGAGGAAGCTCATGTCTGACAACACAGTGGACTATACATATCTGTCAGTCAAAGATGTCTGTGCACACACACCACATTGTACACCATTCATGCTTTGCACACACATTGGATAGAAATACTCACACATATCCAAGGCCAACGCACTACAATATGTCAAACATACACACACAGAGATGTGGGGAAGACAGAGACAGACAGTGACAGAGAAATTTCCATCATGAGGCCTGTCCCACCCACCACACTTCCAATTGGCTAATATCACATGATGTGCTGATGTCATTCACTGTAAACATTGCTTTTGGTAGCCCTCAGCCCTATTGTGTCTGGGGTGCTTGTGATAACTGTGTAACACGATAGTACAAATCAGTATTCATCTAACATTTGTATACCCAGTCCTGTCAAATGTAAAGTTGTGTGTGACTGAGTGTGTGTGTGTGTGTGTGTGTGTGTGTGTGTGTGTGTGTGTGTGTGTGTGTGTGTGTGTGTGTGTGTGTGTGTGTGTGTGTGTGTGTGTGTTACCAGAGGAATGGTTTATAGCCCATTCACACAATATGTACTTCCCATTGCCCATGTTAGCACTTCTGCTGTCAGCCACCTTGAAATAACCCTCTGGCCAAGTCTCAGTCTTATAAGCTGTGCGGCACTTGCAATACGTGTGTAATACTGTAGTGCAGAAAACGAATTAGGTAGGAGTTCAAATCCCAGACATGGCAAATGTGAAACTGTGTGTGTGTGTGTGTGTGTGTGTGTGTGTGTGTGTGTGTGTGTGTGTGTGTGTGTGTGTGTAGAGATGAATGATTTTGAGGCCATTCACAGTCACTACACCTCCCAATGCCCTACTTTAGCAAGCCTGCTGATGTCAGTCACCTTGAAATAACCGTTTGAATGAGTACCAGCCCCATAAGCTCTGTGACACTTGCGATAACTGCGTAATACTGCAGTATAGCATACTATTTAGGTAGGGGTTGTAATCCCGGCCAAGGCAACTGTGATATTGTATGTGTTTGTGACAGAAAGTGTGTGTTTCTTTGATGAAACCTGATTTTATGGGCACTGACACTTACTACACTGCTCATATCCCTCCTTGAGCACTGCTGCTGTTAGTCACCTTCAAAGATACCTTGGCACAACTCTTCAATATATAAGCTCTGTGGTGCTTGCGATAACTGCATAATACTGTAGTGTAGCATACTAGTTAGATAGAAGTTCTAATCCCAGATATGGCAACTGTGAAACTGTGTGAGAAAGTGTATGTGTCTGTGATGATACTTGATTTTATGGACTTTGACAATTACTACTCTCCCTTTACCCCTCCTTTAGCACTGCTGCTGATGTTAGTCACCTTCAAAGATAACTTTGGAGAACTCTCTAACATATAAGCTCCATGGTGCTTACGGTAACTGTGTAATACTATAGTGTAGCACACTAGGTAGGTAGGAGTGCTAATCCCAGACATAACGACTATGAAATTGTGTGTGTTTGTGTGAGAGAGTGTGTGTGTCTTTGATGATACCTGATTTGATGGACACTGACACTTACTACTCTCCCCTTACCCCTCCTTTAGCACTGCTGCTGATCTTAATCTGTTACCAACCCTAAACCATGTAAGGTCAGTGGTGAATATGGTAAATGCTTAACATAATGGTCCATAAAGATTGTTAGATAGAGGTTTTAACCTCACCCCTGGCAAATGTAAATATGTGTGTAGGGTAAAATTATTTTTGGGATCTCTCACCCACTACATCACCCAATACCAGTATTTAAAGGGCTGATGATATTCCTCACCTTAGAATTCCCTTGGGACAATGTCCATCCTATAAGCTCTGTGGTGCATGTGATAAATGCAGTACACTATAGTAGCAATACATAACTAAGTAGAGGTTTGAATCTCAGTACTGGCAAGTGTGTGTTTCATCAGTATCATCTGTGGAGGTTGCTGTGATTGTGTAATAACAGGATCCATTGTGGGGTGGATTTTGTTAAATTATTATGTTAAGGACATAGTATATGTCACAATGTCCACCTTACAAGGAAAACAAATTTCAAACACCGGAGAGGTTGGTGTACACAATCCATAGCCCTACATGTGACATTATGGATTGGTGAAAAATATAGGCAACATTTCTATTATTCAGAGAACACTCTCCGCCCATGTCTCATTCACAAACACACTTGGCTAGGCAACAACCACTATACTGGTAGTTCCCTGCATATTGTCTCACAGATAGCAACCACGGTGTGATTGCAGTGGACTGCATACCTGTTGACCACAACAGTGCCACTGACATCAGAAAGTACTTTGATGTGTTACTTCTCTTGACTGTGTGTTATCCAGCAAGTACAATGACATGAGACCCTGTTTCAGCCCCTCAGTAGGCAAATAAATGTGTACAGTGGCCCTTTTGCCATGTTCCACACTGGACGCCTGCAACAACTGTAGAGTTTGCAAATGAAACCCACAAAGGGAATACCATTCCTTATACACATGCTCTGTATGGACAGATGCCACTATCTCCACTGAATACCTGTATCATGCTGTCAATGTAGGTGCAAGCACGACCTCGGTTACATAGCCAGGTCTCACCAAATGAGGTCAGGAATGCTATATCAGAAGATAACAATCTGTCCACACAACATGCCCCAGAGACCTCACTTCCACAAGTTAAAGAACATGTGTGTGGGACATATGCACAATCCAGATGCTGTCCATGTTATGGAATATAGATCACATACATGGGAAGCATTGCACATCACTGGACACCCACAATAGTAATCAAGATGAGTGGATGGTGAATACAATATCCAGCCCTGGGGACCACTCCAGGGACTACACCCCTGAGCCACACTGGGGACTATTGCCATGTGGCCTGATGCCAAGGTATTCTTTGGCCTAGCCTTGTAAAGCCTTCAGGCCTATTCAACTACTACACACCTGTGAAGCAATGAACCCATGGATCTCAGTACTGGCAAGTGTATGTGTGTGTGTGTGTGTGTGTGTGTGTGTGTGTGTGTGTGTGTGTGTGTGTGTGTGTGTATGTGTGTGAGGAGATGAATTATTTTGAGGCCATTCACACTCACTACACCTCCCATTGCCCTACTTTAGCATGGCTGCTGATGTCAGTCACCTTGAAATAACCCTTTGGCCATATTTCAGCCCTATAAGCTATGTAACCCTTGTGGTAACTGTGTAATACTGTAGTGTAGCAAGCTAGTTAGGTAGGAGTTCTAATCTTGATCCTGCCATCTGTGATAATGTGAGTGTTTCTGTGAGACAGTATTTGTGTGTCTTTGTTGACTCCTGATTTTGTGGACATTCACACTTTCTACACTTCTCTTACCCCTCCTTTAGCACTGCTGCTGATGTCACTCACCTTCAAAGATACCTTTGGACAGCTTTCCAACATGTAAGCTCTGTGGTGTGCACAATAACTGCATAACACTGTAATAGCAATACATAGCCAGGTAGAGGTTTGAAACTCAGTACTGGTAAGTGTGTGTCATCAGTATCCTATGTGAGTGTTGGAGTCATTGTGTAATGACAGGATCCATTGCAGTGTGGGTTTTGCTACATCATTATATTGAGGACCTATATGTCCCAATGTCCACATTACAAGGCCAACAGTTTCAAACACTTTAGAGGTTGTTGTAGGCAATCCACAGCCATAAATGTGTACTGCCATATGCAATTACTATGTGACAGTATGGATTAGTAAACAATATAGGCAACCGTTATAATACCCAGATACCACTCTCCACCCACGAATCATACACAAGCATGCTTGGGTCTTACTCCCTTCCTTTTTTACTTTCTCTCTGTCTCTCTCTCTCTCTCTCCCTCTCTGGTGGATGTGGAAAAGAACATCTGTTTTGCATAGGCAACAGCTTGACTTTTGCAGGTAATGCTCATGATCAGCTGATGGCCTATGCACAAATTGGAGTCCCCCACTTGCTAATTGCATGTGGAACAGCTGTGGTATAATTCATATTGCCAATTGCATGAAAACACACTCCTGTAACTAAGCACTTCATGTGGGTGTTGGTCATTTTCCTTTACTGTGAGCAGGACTTAATGTGGGTGTCAACAAACAGCATCACAGAGGGCAGTTGGAAATAATGTTTACAACAAACACTGTGGAGACAGGCCAACAAACAGGAGGGGGATGTTACAGACATGGGGACAGAATGTAAGTATTGCTGTTCTACATTTGAAGTAATGTTGGTTTAACAGGGTTTGTGTGGATATGGCTGTTCTACATGATTTAAAGTCTGGCATGACAGTGTTATGTGGTTGAGGAAACTCTCACCTATAGGGCTATCTGCAGACTGGACTGAGTTTTGAGCAGACTGAACACAGTCTTAGGTGTGGTGTGTTAATCACACATTTCCTATTTTTAGAAATGCAGTAGCATACTCTGATGACTGCAGTCAGTCCATGGTGATATCCATGTGTGTTACTGACTTCATATCATTAAGAAGAGATATGTCACAACAAACCCTGTTACAACAGGAATTTTCTCAGTTTATCACAGTAATATGTCAATATTGGCCCTGTGTTTGTGCCTCTGTCCCCCAAGTCTGTCACCCTTTGTCCATATGGCATGCAGTAAGAGGTGTATATGTATAGTATATCATTATTTACTGACATCATTCCTGATAACAAGCCAGTAATTTATCAGACTGCTAGACATGTTATGTATAGTAGGCCTTATACCTGAGGACAAAACCTAGACATTCTGTTGTAGTTGGTACAGTAATGAGGTTTGTGTACTTATGGTGACTGTTGATAGAGTGTCAGTATTGTGTAGCAGTGTATTGTGAATATGTTACTTGGCCTGTATACAGACTGTGGTAGATGTCAGTGTTCTTGGTTTTGTTCTATCTGACATTGCATGCTGCTCCAGTTTCTGGTACCCTATCAGCATATATGTTTGTAGGGCCAGACTGAGATATGTCCTGTACCACAGTCAGGCATCAGACTACACTGTGAATTGGGCCAGTATATGTAGGATTAGCGTGCGAGTGGCAAATATGAGGATGGTTTTGTTCATACAGTCCATATACTGTATTATTAACTAGGTTTACTATAATGTGACTGTGGCTGTATAGAGATTGGTTGTGGGTATGCACTTTCACACTGATGTATGTTACTACATGCTGTTACATGCCTGTAGTGCCTGCTATATTTGCAAGTACATGTGTATTACCCCATAGGAAACTTGGATCAGTGTTGTGGCAGTCTTCCTGTAGTTTACACAGTGCTTTGTGACATGCCTAGCAGCTCAGAGTATTTACCTAGTGTGATGTTATGTCCAGATATTTGTCAGATGTACTGTTGTCTGGCCACCATATGTGCTTGGTATTTCTGAAAAAGCAGTGGGATGCTGCGATGATGTATGTCACTAACTAGTGGGATGTATGTGGGCTTGGGACCTCTGCTCCTAAAGTTAATATGTGTTAGGACAGACAGGAGGGTGTGAATGCATCAAATGTGTGAGCTTATCTATTCTAGTATTTGTGTGATATCCTTGATTTCATGGATGTAAACATCCCCTTTGTCAGGCTTGGTCCACACGTCTTGCACTAAGGAGTTCTGTGTGTACCTCTAGACTGGCTAGATTGTTTCAGATGGTCTACATTTATTGGTAATATTTCTGCTGTATTCGACAGGATCATTACTATGATTTGTGTGGTCCAAGAACACTGATAACTACCATAGATGGGAGATATTATCAACTCCCCAAGTGATGCTGACTTCCTACAGAATATACTCACTGTGACCAGCGACTGGTGTCAGAACAATGGCCTTAAGCTCAATGCCAAAAAATGTGCCATCATCCCCTTTGGGAAAAACCCGGTTCCCATGAATTACCACATTGATTGTACTCCACTGAATGCAGAAGGTGTTATAAGAGATCTGGGAACACAGGTTGACAGAAACCTCTCTTTTGATCACCAGATTGCCACTGTGGTCAGAAAGTCCTTCTATGTGGCACATCGCATTACTACGGGTTTTGCATCCAGGAAGAAAGTGGTCATTGTCTCACTCTACTCCTCCCTCATTAGGCCAATAATCAAGTACAATGCCCCATTTGGCATGTATCTCACTATCCACCAGCAACAACTGGAAAGGCCGCAAAAGTACCTCACAAAGTGGATCTTAGGCCTTAAACACATCCTATATGGACAGACTCAAAAAAATCCAACTATTCTCTGTCTCATATTGCCTACTTAGAGGCGATATCTTCTTGACTTACAAAGCCATGCCTGACCCAGCTCTGATAGAAATGCTACATCTAAAGAAATCCAAATCCCTCCCCAGCACATGCTCCAGAGACCTCAACCTCATTACCACAATTAACAGAACATGCTGGAGGGACAGGTTCATAACCCAGAGACTGCCTATGCTATGGAACATACTTCCCATGCATGTCAAGCAGAGCACCTCACTGACCCTCTTCAAGAGAAATCTTGATGAGTGGATGGGAAATTTACCCCAGGGTTAACTCCAATGGCTCTACTTGACAGAGGCACTGGGAACTACGGTTGGGTGGCATGATGCCAGGGTAATCCTATGGCTAAGCTTGTAAAGGTCCCAGGGCCATTAGACTAGTACACACCTATGAACCTACTTCACTATGATGATTTTTATGATGTCTGTCAGTGACCGATGGTGTACATGTCAGTATCAGAAGTGACTTCCTACACAACATGTCTGTTGACACAACCCCTGTTACTGTAGCAACATTCTACATTTATAACTGCAATACTTACATTACATTCCCTTGCACTAAGAGGTTGTGACTTATGGTGCTGAGGTATGACTCCACTGCATGTTATGGGCATATGTCATTTATATATATATATATATATATATATATATATATATATATATATATATATATATAGATATATATATACATATATATATATACAGATACATATACAGATACATATATATATATATATACATATATATATATATATATACAGATACATATACAGATACATATATATATATATATATATATATATATATATATATATATGTGTGTGTGTGTGTGTGTGTGTGTATGTACATGTATACATATATCTACATATGTGTGTGTGTATATATATATATATATATATATATATATATATACATATATATATATATATAGCCATTTTCTTGTTATGTGTAAGCATGCGTGTTGTATATACCTTCTCAGATGTATCCCACCATATGGATCTATGTGTATATTTAGATATAAAAACATGACTGATTCAACACTATTTTCACTAACAAGTAGTAATCAATTGTAGTAGTCAAAGCAGTTTTCACTACTATTCAGTACGTGTACTGAATGATATATTTGAACAAGTAATAGACATTTGTTCATCTCAGATGGCTTAGTGGTTAAGTGCTGTGACTAAAGCCTAGAGGGTCCTGGTTTCAAGACCTGCCAGGGCTGTTTATTTTGTTGCTAGGCAGAACAAGGACTGTTGTGTACAGAGTGGTTAAGGCAGTTTTGAGCAGCTTTATGCGGGTTTGAGCAGGTTTGTGCGACAATAAGGTTAAATGAAAAGGCGGTTACACTGTGTAGGCTTCACTTACCAGTGCACAAATCTGCTTAACATTTACATTTAAGCAATGCTTACACCTGCTGAGCATAGCTCAGCCCTGGTAACCAGTGATCACATTCCAGTCTGATAAAATAGCAGGGTAATGACATATTTAATAAGGGTATTTAATTCCATGTACATAGCATGCTTCTATGTGCTGTCATTATAGTAGCAAGGAGTGTGAGTATACTCTATGGGACACCTGAGTATACATGGCTAGTGCTACAATCATTTCTCTTTGTGTGTGTTTCATACATGGGTACTATCCCAGGTTATATGCAGTCACACTTGCATGTTTTGTATCATTATGTTACTACTTTTAACAGTGCTTTTCCAAGTAAGAGTAGATTGCAGATTGTAGTAATGGAACCTTACATACCTGCATGCAAAGCTGGACTCTGAGTATTTACTATAGTGTTCTTGGTGTGTGAGCTGTATTTTATTAGGTATCTCCTATTGGATATTGATCTGATATGTGGATATTAACTGTAGAATACTTATAGGTTCATAGGTTGGTACTAGGCTATTGGCCCTCGGGCCTATACAAGCCTAGCCATAACAATTCCCTGGCTATTTCTTCTCACAGTATTTACTTCCCTGGTCCCTGTCTAGCAGGGCGAATGATGTGATCCCCAGGGTGAATTTCCTATCTCCCATCCAATCAAGGTTCCTTTGGAAGAGGGCCAAAGAGGTACTCCGCTTGACATGTATGGGCAGCCTACTCCAGAGTCTGGGGAGTCTCTGTGTCAGAAGCTTATCCCTCCAGTATGTTTTGTTCATTGTGATGACAAGGTTTAGATCCCTGGAATGTGTGTCACTGAGGGATTGGAATTTCTTTAAGTGTAGCATGTCCAACAGCTCTGGGTTTGACATGTTCTTGTATGTTAAGCAAAGATTGTCTCTGAGTAGACGATATGCAAAAGAGTATAGGTGGAGTTTTTTTTAGATGGCCAGCATACCGCATTTGCTTTAGGTCTGTGATTCTTTAAGTGAGATATTTCTGTGGCCTTTCCAGTTGTTGCAGATGTCTTGAGAGGTACATACCAAATGGGGCATTGTATTCTGCAATGGGTCTAATGAGGGATGAGTACAGTGGGTCAATGACCTCCTTTTTTCTGGATGAAAAGCCCTTAGTGATGTATGATATATGTGTTTAGAACATGTCATTGAGTGCTGCTGTTATGTAGTAATGGCATCCCTATCAGTGTCAGACGTCTATCTGTCAAAACATTCATCCTAATGCATAACCTGTTGGCTAGCTTATTTCTGTCTATCTACTGTACAGATGTGCAGATGTCAGGTATCCATCTTGGCTGCTTACAGGCACTCTCTGATTGACTGACACTAACATGTCTGCCCAGCTGTATTATGAATGCCACAACTAGGAAACCCCACTCTGTATGGACCACATGCCATGGATACCTCAATCAGACTACCACAGTCAACAGAACATTCTTGGGTACAGGTCTCTAAACCAGACACTGGGCATGTTATGTAGTATATGTTGCATACATGTCAGTTAGAGCACCTCAGTGGCCCTCCGCAAGAGAAAACCAAATGATTGGATGTTAAATTTAACTGTCACCCTGGGGATCACTCAAGTGGCATCAGTTGATAGATGGCCTGCTGACAAATGTCAGGTGGCATGATACCAGTGTACCCACATGCCCTACTCTTCTCATCTCTCCATGTACATTAGCCTCATACACACCTAGGAACACCTGCACCTATGGACCCCAATACTGACAAACGTGTCAGTGAGCATTACTGAGAATAACAGTGCTTACGTGTTTGTAAACGTGTAGTTGAAAATACTCTGAGGGCCTTCTCACCCACTACACCCCCACAGCCATACTTAGAAATGGCTGCTGCTGTAAGTGATGTTAAATGCACCTTGTTGAACTCTACACCCTATGGGCTACCTGGAGCTTGCAGTTCCAGCATAACACTGTTTTACAAATGGTTATATAGGCATGGGTTACCCTCTGAGTCCTGGCAAGTGTGTGTATGTGTGTGAGTGTGCATATTTGTAGGAGATAGCATTCTGAGGCCACATTCTCCAAATACAATGAACCTTGCCATACATTATAAGGGATAGTGATGTTGCTGACATTAGGAGAGCAATGACAATCCCTCACCCTACTATCCCTGTGGCATGTGCAATATATGCATATCCCTGTAGGAGCACTGAATAGATAGACAAGGGGCTGTATTGCAGTCCTGGTCAATGTGTGATTGTGGGTATGTCAGAGCATTATCATGGGTTTCAGTGAGTACAATATCCAATGTGGGGTGTGGATGCTGGGTATACTCTCTTTACACCATAGTTGCCCAGTACATGTCCCAAGGTCCACTGTATGAATACCACTGTCACCATCAACCATACAGGTAACTGATTACACTATCCAGCCCAATGATGAATCTGCTGTGTGCAAAAACTCTGTTAAGAATGGACTCACTGACAAGGCAGTTAGCACTGCTAAACCCAGGTCTGTCAAATGTGTCTATGACTGTATGTGTTTGTCAATGTGTATATGACCGTATGTCATACTATGTATTGTTCATTAACACACAGTACATCCCCCATTACCATACTGTACAAGGCCTGGTGATGTTCTTCACTTAACAGGAAACTCGGGACACACCTCAGCCTAAAAGCTCTGTGGTGTGTCCAATTAAAGCCAAACACATTAGTAGTGATAAGTACCTAAGTATGGGTTCTACTCTCAGTGTTGCCAAGTAAGTGTGTGTGTGTATGTGAAGGGATCTACTTCAGTTTGCAGAAAATATATGTCCCAGGAGATCATTTGCTGAGAACTAACTGGCTAAAGGTAACATTTCAAAGCAATCAGCTTGTGGAAATACATTCAAGCAAAACTAGTAGTGGATGTATAAATGCCCTCTTCCCCACTGTACAGCTGTACAACAATACAGGAGTTGGATATATACATGGGTGTGGTTGTTGTGGCCACAGCCACTCACATTGGGGTTATTGTTGTGGGTATCCCCCTGCTTAGTGTGCTGTTATACTGTACAGTTTATCTTAACATGTTAAGTAGTTGTTAATCACACTATGTGTGGTTCTACACCTCCCCACACCCTCCAAAGTGGGGGGCTGTGCCTTCCACACCACCACACCTATGTTTACCAACTCCAGGATTGCACAGCATTGGGGAAGAGAACATATACCCTGCCAGTACCATCGTCAATGACATTAAGCTGGCAAACTGATTATTTCCTGATGTGATGTTTTGGCAATTTGGTCTGGGTGGAATTACATAGGCCAAAATGAGTTCACTGCAAAATGAAGTACATCTATGTTAACAGTTTTCTCTGTGTATTGCATCAACACCAAAGCCTCTGTGTGTGTGTGTGTGTGTGTGTGTGTGTGTGTGTGTGTGTGTGTGTGTGTGTGTGTGTGTGTGCGTGTGTGTGTGTGTGTGTTATTCATGGACATTTGGTGTGTGCCACCCAGTACACTTACAATTTTCCACTGTATAAGAGCTGCTGACATCAGCCACCATGCACTCACCTGTATACACTTCTCAGACCTATCAGCCATGTGGCACATGCAGTAACTGTTATACAAACCTGTTACTTGTGTTCAGCTGTACCCGGGATATGACACAGTCAATGTGTCACCACAGTGCTACACCCCTTATAGGACAGGACAGCAGACCAACATCCTGCTGACAGATAGACACCTAGAACACAAACAGCATGCATTATGGAGACCACAATCAGTCAGTGTTAATAACAGCTATAATGCACCATGGCTAGATAGCTACACACCCTGACATGTAAACAGCATTACATTGCAAAACCTTAGGACATTCACCCTGTGCATCACAACCATATCAGCATGTCTCTGAATGACAGGGATGTGGCACAGGTATCATCATACACATGGGGTGTGTTGCGGATTTGCCATGGGCCTAGGCTGAGCTGTTTGGATGACATCATGTGTGTGTTAGGGGGTTCTTTATTAAATGGGTTGTGCAGATGTGGTGTGTGTAGGTATGGAGGTGCCCTAGCTGTGCTGATGAAATGTGAGTGTGTGTATGCACACATCTGCCATGTGGCTGCCCTATACAGGGGTTTGTTGGACAGTTGCAGACCGTACATGGCAGGGTGTGCAGTTCACTGTCTCCAGCAATGTGAACTCTACCTGCCAGAGGTTTCACGGGCACTACCAGGCAGAAACCCAGATATGGTATTCTCCCCTGATGAAGAGAATTGCCCACTGGATCCGCATCCCTGTTGGGACTGGCCAGGTCCACATGCACGTGATCTGTTGGGTTATGGTGAGGACAGCACCCCCCTGCATTGCTGGTGCTAGTACTGCCACTATGGCAGTGGCTGTGAGTTTTTGCACATTCAGCTTGAGCCCCTGAGAATCCTGCCTGTGCCTCACCATGCCTATCATCATTGTCAGAGTCTGTATGGAGACCAACATCAGTCTGACTGTAGGAGAGACCCTGACCCACCTCGCCACCTGTGAGGGGTACACAAAACATTTACTTTAACACCTGTATGTTATTTTTTACCACTACACACACTCACACACACACACACACACACACACACACACACACACACACACACACACACACACACACACACACACACACACACACACACACACACACACACACACATTTGCAGGTGAGATGGCGCAAAGATATTACACAGACCTCCCATTACCCAACCAGTCAACATGCATGACATATAGCGCTCAACAGCATGCATTGCAAGCCATACTCAATCCTTGTTACCAACATTATACATCTCTGTGATGCATGAGTTGTGTTAGTAGGTGATGCCCCTCCCCTGGAACACACTGCATCCATGTACACAGTATTGCACTGTGTGCCATACCTCACGAGTGTACACACCATTGCTGAATGTGTATATGTGTGTCAGTTATGTTTGCTCTGTTGCTCACAGCCCCTATGTATTTGTCTGACACATACCTGGGATGATATGAGGACTGATGCCAATAGTTAATGCCTGACCTCTGATTTGCAGATTTCATCATCAGCAGTACATGTATGAGCACAAAAATCCAATTACACTGACAACCATCAAAGCTTAATGTGGATATGAGGATTGTACACACCCCTGTTGACATGCCAGCCTCTTCCATGATATGCAATGGGGCCACAATACTGCATATGTTAACATTGCACACACCTGGTATGTGACATATGACCTCTGCAATCCAATGCAATATCAAACAAATGTGTTAGTCGTGCAGATGCTGAATGAGATGCATACAATATGTGGGTTGCATAAGTGTGGACACCCATAACACAATGGTTTGTTGCAGCACCTGTAAAGTGAACTACAGCAGTCACTATTCTGGAAGGGGTATACTAGCATGGCCCATCTTCACTTGTCATTATTTGGTAACTCTGTCCTACAAATGTCCCCCAACTCTGCCGGTTTGCAAGGTCAGCTCATGTGCACAGACCTTGGAGGTCACACAGTGGATTCACTATTTCTATGGAGTCATGGTTATGTCTGGCACAACTCATGACCTTGACTGTGTTCAGATACAAACATTTTTAGTGAGCTTTGGATGTATGCTTCAGTTCACTGTTGTGTTTCAGGATGACACCCCTCCCCATCCTCCGCCTTATTGTAGATGCTTGACAACTATGGGCCACACATAAGTGTTATGTTGCAGTGTTCCAAATTCTGAATGCCATATCTATCGACCTAGTTCTTGCTAATGAACAGCAAACATAAAGGTGTACACTGGCACCAGCAAGGTAAAAATGGGGATGGTGGCCCTGAGGTGGAGTGAAGTGTTGTTTGTGCACTACATGTATCTTTATGAATACTGACTGTAGGTTTCAGCCTTGGTCTCATGACACCATTACATATTGCAACACATGCCTTTGGGAGACTTGATGTTATACATATGCTACCTGTAGAGAGCCCTGGATGATGCTTCCTGTGGAACAACTTTTCCGTCTGATTACCCTAACTCATAGGTCACACTTATGCAGATTCCAGGTGATTGTCAACACAGGTACTGCACAGGCAGTACTTGCTAGACATTCCTGCACATCCCTCAGTGTTGCTGCATGCGTCTGGGCAGTCTCCATGACCAGTTTGCAATGTGTTGTCATCTGTTTTGGATGGGCATTTGTTTATTTTCTACATTAATGTTGCCCCATACTTCATACACAAACACACACACACACACACACACACACACACACACACACACACACACACACACACACACACACACACACACACACACACACACACACACACACACACACACACACACACACACACACACACATAACTGTCTGCACTGTTTGCCATGGTTTATGCAATGGTGAGGTAAGGCTACTTTTCGTACTCCTGACTTCTACCTTTCGGATATGGGATCCAGTTCATGGTTTGTAAGATGTGTGCAAGCCACAGCTGCCTCTGTTGCAAGTGAGTGGACAAATGTAATGGACATACTTCTTGGACAGCAGACCATTACTTGGTGTGACGTTGAGGCCCTGTGCTTGATGGAAGGTGTGTACTCAAGAAGAGTGAATGCTGTCAGTACCTCACAAGCTGCTTTCACAATATGTTATTTGGCGTGTGCACACATATGCTTCCAGTGTTTGTTAAAGTATGTATTCCCCATATTTGTTGTCCTAAAATAGGAGTCCATATTGCATATTAATTGCTTATGTTAGCATCACATTACAGGTTGTAAAAGGTGTGGAATGTGGTATTGTGATTTGCTGTTGTTGATATCAGGAACAGTTGCCATTGTAATAGTGGTGTATACACTGTTGTAGCCACTGTATAATTGTAATGTTTCAGACATGTCACTACTGTAGACCATTTGTCCCACCATTATGTTCATCTCTGTCCACACATCTTGCACTGACACGCTGTTTCATATACTGCAGGACTTTTACATACCCTTCAGATATGCCACCATGGTGACCACTGTGATGCAGTCCAGTTATCAGTTACAATAAGTGAACATGCACAGCATGCATTATGGGTAGGTGTGTTAAATGTGTGCATGGCAAATAGCATGGCCATAGCATGACCGGTGTATTGGCAAACCTGAACAAAACAACTCCACACTCACCAGCTACAGGCTGCTGCCCCAGTTGTATACCAGAGGGACCTAAATAGTTGTGTGAGATACATAATGTCAGTAGCCACACCTAAGGCATTAGTGCAGGGTGGGAGCAGCATTTGTGCACATCAACAGTACAAACCCACAATACTAAACATTATGCACATCTGTTCATTATTACACTGCAGCAACAGACTATCTTAGCTGACATATGCATGTAGATACTTTACAGATAAAAATGGATATGCAGCAGTGGTCTATTAATGTGCCCTGGGGCCTTACCTGCATGCTCCTCATCCATTGTGTGGGTGGCACCCACATCCACAATGCTGTCTTCAGCTTGCTGGCTTGGCTGGTGGGATGGTGTCCCAAGGCAGGTGAGGAGCTCCTCAGCATGTGTCACTGGGAGCTGGATGCATGATGACCCCCACCTGTGGCTAGCTAGTCTCTGCTAACTGCAGTGGCATGCTGACGGGACTGGTGGATCAGATCTTTGCAGAGATGGTGCACCTGCTCATAATTGCGGTTGTGCAGGCCAACATTGTTTACCCTGTAGATGAACTCATTCCACAGGGCGGTCCTCTCCTGCAGATCCTGGGCCCTACACCTGAAGAGGATGGCATGATGGACTATGAGGTACTGGATTAATGCATCATTTTCCAGGGGTATGTAGGCGGGCAGACGTTCCCGGGACATTGTACCTGGAAGACATAAACAGAAAAAAATGTCAGAGGACCTCATACAGTTGTCCACATGCACATCAAGAGTGGGTCTTACTTGCAAATAATCCAGACTATACGATAACACTGTAAACTATCATGGCTTGTACATCTTGCATTACACTCCTGGCCCTGACCTGTCCAGTTCCTCCAATGTTGGACACTTAATGGCATAATCCACTACACACCATTCATTTCTGTGTAGAGGGATGACAGTGGCCATCTTCCATGTGGATGGTGTGTGGATGGTGGCATGTGTGTGTTTGACTGTAGTGTGTGATGGTACTGTAAGCACATGCCTGTGTTCATGTAGGAGGCCAACTGTGATGTTCTCATGCCCCATGGAGACCTGCTGTTGTTGCTATCAGTGGGCATTATGTCCATGCTCACCACTGATGCGGGCAGGAGTGTGGGTGATGTGCATATCCCCCTGTACTACTGTTGGGGACAGGGTGCCACTGTTCTCATCTATCCTGTGTGATGCCATTTTCCTGTATCCATGGAATGTGTGTATGAGGTGTGCTTTGCCCCAAGTACAGGCTGACTTGTGTTACTGGCTCTGAGACTGCGTACAAATATGTAGACATGGTTGCAATTGGCCTTGGTGGTTTGGATATGTATGATTTCTAGTCATAGTCAGCCTTACAGGAGGTCACCTGTGAAGCTACATGCTTGCTCAGATAGAGGTGCACTTGATTCCAAGTTGTGGCCTGCACTTATGTGTCCCTGTCCAGCCACTATAGCAACCTATTATGTGCTTTGTGTCTTGGTAGTGTCCACCAAGGGGATTACTCTATCGTTGGTGGATGATTGTACAGATAAGGTACTGCTGATTCCATATAGCTACAGTGGAAATGAAGTGTACACACCCCTGTTACAATGCATAGTAATTGTGCAATTGGAACATGACCCCACAAAAACACATGTCAACACAATCCCCTCCTGTGATGTGTCCTATAGCCTGCTCGGATCAATAGAGAATATAACAACCTGTCCTGTGGAAAGATATAGGTTCATAGGTTCATAGGTGTGTACTAGACAAATGACCCTGGAGCCTTTACAAGCCTAGCCCATAGGATTTACCCTGGCATCATGCCACTCGACCTTAGTTCCCAGTGCCTTTGTTGAGTAAAGCCACTGAAGTGATACCTGTGGTGAATTTTCTATTTCCCATCCACTCATCAAGATTTCTCTTGAAGAGGGCCAGTGAGGTGCTCTGCTTGACATGTATGGGAAGTCTATTTCATAGCATGGGCAGTCTCTGGGTTATGAACCTGTCCCTCCAGCATATGGGAAGTAATACTCAGTACAGTAAGCCAGTTGAATGTGTGTGCACACCCTTACACTGGTATGTTGTGTAAACACCTGCTGAGATGATTGCAGCATCCATTTGTCTTGGTTTATAGTATAACATCATATCACATCTTCACTTGGCAGTGGTTGCTCACCTTCCGTAAAACAGCTTTGTTTCTTTTTCAATAGAATTGTACAGGTTATGGGTCACATTTGAGGTGACAAACATTTTAACATGACTTCCTGTGGACTCACTGGCATACAACACACAGACCTGGCATTCCAACGGGGTGTGTACACTTTGATATCCAGTGCATATGAGTCTTGATACAGCTGTTAGTGGTTGGCATAGATAATGGGTCATAACACAGTTGTATACTTCTCTGATTACTACGCGATAAGCATGCCTACTGTAGTACCAATATCAGTGTCATAACAATGCAGCAATCAGTAGCAGTACACATTTTATTTTGTTGCATGCAGTGACAGTGATTTTACACACATGTGCAACATGTACATCCTATTTTCTGGACTGCTTGTGACCCATGTTATTACTTGTGTGCCTTTCAGCTGAACATATGCATACATACGTATACTCAGGGGATACCTGGTACACATTTGTATTCTATGTCATTATGGCACACTGTATTTACAGTCTTGCAGCTCAATCATACATCTCAACCTGTTATACCAGGACTTCTGGTCATTGGTCCACCTCACTGGGTGACAAAACAGAGAAGTCAATTTTGATAACATGTAAAGTCCCATAAACTGGAACGTGGTGGCTTGATTATGACCACAGTCACCGCTATTGTAGAAAACAAGTCCACTCCACAGCAACGAATAAATGTATAAACCTCAATCCAAGCACATAGAGCTCAATCCAAGCACATAGAGAAAAAAAGTCCACAGATCTTCTAAATACCAGGAACGTTCTTTATTTGACATGCAGTAAGCGCTTTCACCCAGACGGCTTCATCAGACTGTAGCAGCATGTATTTTCAACAGTCTTAAATACCAACATCAATTAATCACAGGGCGGTTTCATTTTATACAATTAAATAATTAATGTATTAAGAAAGTTTAAAAACAGAATACAAAAAACTTTTGGTTTTTAAAAGGTATATGAAACAACTTGCAGACAAAAACAATACTATAATAATTGAAAACAGTTCCTAATAAAGACTTATAAAAAATACTCTTATTAAAAACTTCATCTCTTGAATACTTTAGATAACTTCCTTCTTTTTAAAACTGGTTGCAAACTAACCTTATCATTCAAGCCAGGACTTGAATCTGCTCTACATCTGACGATCCATCTTAGTTCCACTTCTAATGTATAAGTGTCCATGTCCCCCCTTCTCATAGTAGTATAAATACTCTGCAAGACAAGATACGTAAATGTATGTGTATTATCTGTTGTCAACTGATGTCTTGCTAAAGCATTAGTAACATCCCCTATCCTCATCTTATAAACATGTTCCCTTATTCTCTCTCTTAACTGCCTGTTCGTCTTACCTATGTAAAACGCTAAACAGGCTGTGCAAGTGGCAAGATATATCACATTACTGGATTTACAATTCGTCCCTGTTAGGAAAGAGAAAACTTGTCCTGTAACTGGTTGTTCAAACATAGTGCTATTGTTAATATAGGCACATTGATTGCAGTTACCACATGCAGTGGTGTTCGAACTGGAATGTGAATATCTTATCCCATCTCTATGACATAATAAACTTTTCAAATTCAGTTTATTTTTATATGTATACCTTGGTTTTGACCCTACAACTTTGCTGATATTATCATCCATACCCAAAATATCCCAGTGTTTCTCAATGATATTTCTAATTTGAGACACATCACTGGTGTAAAAAATGGGCACATTTAAACTGATGTTATTAGTACTAGAAACTGGTAAATCACTTTCAACTAATATATTACTCGATTTACTAGAGAAGTATGGACAAGCTCTAGTGTCCCTCAAATCATCAGTATCAGCAAATGCTGTTCTAATCTCATTCTCACTGTATGATCTACACAACAGCCTCTTCTTTAAACTTGAGATCTCCTTCCTATAACCATCTTCAGTGGGATTCAATCGAGATGCCCTTATGGCCTGTCCTTTCACTACGTTACTAAACACATGTGGGGGGTGCATACTTGTTCTATGTAAAAGTGTATTCTTGTGACAACTTTTCCTGTGTACAGATGTATTTAATAAACCTTTACTTAATTTGAAAATATCCACATCCAAAAATGATATATAACTCCTTGAGTAATTCATAGTAAATTTTAAATAACTCGAGGTATTATTAATGAAATTTCCAAATTCATTTAATTGTACCTCATTGCCCCTCCAAATAAAAAAGAGGTCATCTACGAACCTCTTGTAAAATGTAACATACTGTCTAAATCCTTGGCTCGGTATCAACATTCTTTTCTCCCAAACTGCCATTACTAGGTTGGTGTAGCTATTGGCACAAGATGTGCCCATAGCCACGCCATCCCTTTGTAAGTATAAGTCACTGCCAAAAATAAACACATTATTTTCCAAAACAATCTCAAGGAAGAGAGCTATCAGATCAATCCTACTCATGTCCATCGTAGTATGTTCCCTAAGATAATCCTGTATACATTCAACTCCACTATTATTCGGAATAACTGTAAAAAGGCTCACTACATCAAGCGTGACTAAAAAATAATTACTATTCTCTTCTAATGTGTTGACATATTCATATAGATTAATCAAAAACTGTTTGCTGTCTTTTAATATTATTTCATTGGAATTAACGATAGGTCTTAATTCTTGCTCAACAAACAGAGAAAATGGTTGTGTCAACCATCCCTGTCCTGAGACTAAAGGTCTCATTGGTGGATTCACTAAGCTCTTGTGGACTTTAGGTAAGCATTTAAGTACAGGTATTAGTGGATTATTAACCTTAAGGAACTTATAAAAATTTTTGTCTATGATATTACACCTATATAGGTCATCTATGGTGTCATAAACACGAAATACTTTTGTCATTACTTCTTCAAAGTCTAATCTTATATAGAAACTAGTATCACTCAACATATTATGAACACTAAGCTTATATTGTTCTGAGTCCATCACTACAATTGGACCTCCTTTGTCAGCAGGTGTAATTATAATAGACTCATCATCTCTCAATTTATCCAAAGCTTTCCTTTGTCTATATGTTAAGTTATTCTTTCTTCTTTTATTGTTATTAAAACCAATATCATGATTATAGTATTTATACAGGTCTTGTTCCACCATCCTCATATATGTTACCAAAACAGGGTGTAGGACAGGAACATACACACTAACTGGTTTATATATATTTCTGTGTTCACTAACAGCATCTGATGTACCATAATCAAGTTTTAATTGCACGTTCCTCATAAACATTTTCACATCAATCATCGTATCTGTTATGTCACTACTTCTACTGGGAATAAAAGTTAAGCCCTTGTTAAGGACAAACTCTTCCTCAGAACTTAATGTCCTTTTTGATAGATTAATTACTATAGATTCCCTTTCTCACTCCACATCTTCTTTATTGTGGGCCCTACTTGTTCTGTCTCCATAACTTTTCGTTTCTGGTGGCCCCTGCTCATTGATCGTGTTCTCCCCTTGAAATGTGGGGACTGTATAGGGAAAGGGATGTCCCTATTATTAATATCATTACCCATAATCTTTTTATGTTCGACAATAGCTTTCTTCCTAACAGCAGGGTCAGTAACATTCTCAGACTGCAACGCTTTCCTGTTTTGCATACCTTCAACATTATTAATGACCTTCACATTATCTATACATACCATCTGGTTGCTATCAAGAATAACAACAGTTGGATACAAGTTCACATTATCAGTTTGTTCACATACAGGTATTACACTGTTCGTCATTTCCGTACCATTTAAATCATCAATTATTTCAGTATTGCAATCAACATCACAAACAGAGTCACACACAGTAGAAACACTATTTACATTATTAATTTTATCACCAACATAGTTCCGTTTCTCAACTCTTGCTGGCATAGTCCTAGGCCAAATAAAAATTTGGCCATTATTAAAATCATACAAGTCTCTCTCAATTTTCCGTTTCTTTTGCTCAAGGAGCCGTTTCTCAAAAAGAAAAACGTTCTCCATTAATCTGTCAATGCCTGCCATAGCTTTCGAAGAGGAATACTTCGAAAGAATGGACCCATGCAATTCAATTACTTTAGCTCGCAGTGCTTCTTCTTCCGGTAAATAATACTTAATTAAAAGCTTCATATAATCAAAGCTTAACTCCATGTTAAGCTTCTGCCATTTCAATAACAATTCTGGAAAGTTATTACCTGAACTAGGCATTTTTAAAACTCTCAGTCCTCTTGGGATGATCTGCTTCTGAAGACAAGCTTCGAAATGGTGTCGCAGGAGTTGTAACCTCTTCAGTTTCAAGAATTCAGCCTCTAACGCATCCAGCTCTTCGGCCAGGTTTACTAAATCATCAGCGTTACCCATATCAGATCCACGCGTAGTATCAGGTTCAAACATCAGCAAAAAATTCTCTTTACCAGAGACGCACTCATTGAATCTGCTTAACTTCCGGTCGTTCGTGCCGTTGACGTCCGGTACATACGCCAACTCAATCTCATCTCCAGCATTACTAGCCATACCCTCAGCGCAAAGCCACAGGAACAAAATAATGTAGATAAAAAGTATTGAACTTGCGCAAGGGAACCACGTTCCTAAAATAACAAAAAATAATCTGTAAAGTCCCATAAACTGGAACGTGGTGGCTTGATTATGACCACAGTCACCGCTATTGTAGAAAACAAGTCCACTCCACAGCAACGAATAAATGTATAAACCTCAATCCAAGCACATAGAGCTCAATCCAAGCACATAGAGAAAAAAAGTCCACAGATCTTCTAAATACCAGGAACGTTCTTTATTTGACATGCAGTAAGCGCTTTCACCCAGACGGCTTCATCAGACTGTAGCAGCATGTATTTTCAACAGTCTTAAATACCAACATCAATTAATCACAGGGCGGTTTCATTTTATACATTTAAATAATTAATCTATTAAGAAAGTTTAAAAACAGAATACAAAAAACTTTTGGTTTTTAAAAGGTATATGAAACAACTTTCAGACAAAAACAATACTATAATAATAGAAAACAGTTCCTAATAAAGTCTTATAAAAAATACTCATATTAAAAACTTCATCTCTTGAATACTTTAGATAACTTCCTTCTTTTTAAAACTGGTTGCAAACTAACCTTATCATTCAAGCCAGGACTTGAATCTGCTCTACATCTGACGATCCATCTTAGTTCCACTTCTAATGTATAAGTGTCCATGTCCCCCCCTCTCATAGTAGTATAAATACTCTGCAAGACAAGAAACGTAAATGTATGTGTATTATCTGTTGTCAACTGATGTCTTGCTAAAGCATTAGTAACATCCCCTATCCTCATCTTATAAACATGTTCCCTTATTCTCTCTCTTAACTGCCTGTTCGTCTTATGTTTATGGGACTTTACAGATTATTTTTTGTTATTTTAGGAACGTGGTTCCCTTGCGCAAGTTCAATACTTTTTATCTACATTAATTTTGATAACATATCAATATAGCTGCTATAACACAAGTATATGTGTAAGTGACTACAGATATCTGTCACAACTGTGAACTTTGTCCAGAAGAACACTGTGCCATTGGATGTCATTAATTCAATATACCACATGCAGTTTAACACACACATCTGCAACAGTACTTTAATATGCTCATGCCCTATATAGATATCCTAGATTTACATTACAAACATGTATAATATTCATATTCACAGGTAACATATGGATATGGGCAACATCCCATTAACTGGACTAGCAGTGGCATAGACACAACTGTTTGACAGACACCCTAGTGGTTGCCATATGTGAGCTGTCTTTTCCCAGGGTGTGTCAGGCTCCTCAGCTGTGGCTCAACCTATCCTCCTCTTACAGCATCACATGTGGACAAAGCCTAACATTAGGGGTGATATATAGGGGCAGATTGTAGATATGTCTATTACAAACCTATGAAGTTTGTGTATGATACATTTCGCATTACCATTATTGTTCTGAAGGTGTTGGGGTCTGAAACTCATGTGTCTGTCATGACTTCATTACTTCCACCTTCTGCTATTTGCCAGAATAATATAGATGTTTGGAGGAACAGAACAAACACTATGAAGGCTAAATCTTGACATTCTGTGCATCTGCATAGTTGACAGGTATGGCCCACTGCAGACAGAGCCAGATGTTATGTCCATAGGATTTGTTCAGCAGGACAGCATTACAGCATGTATTGATGGCACATATACGTCTTTCATAATCAACTATCCCATTATTACAGACCAAGTTCTACATTCAATTACATGCTTACATGTTTCACATACCTGGTTGATATTCAGGTTCCTTCTGTCTACAGGATGCCTTCCTGTTTCTTAATTCGAGGTTTTGTTTATGTTTTTTTTTTGGTATGTGTGTAAATTCAAGTCTAAACCAGCTTTACTAGAAGTAATGAAAATAGAGAAAACAACTGAAACTGGGATCTTTAGAAAAGGGTTGGAGCAAATTACATAGGAAAAAATGGGAACTGTGGGATCAATAAATGCAGGGAAGGAACGAGTTTAAAAGAATGCAGATTTGAATGAGCTATGTAATGGTTGACTAACAATGACTGGGTATGATAAAAGTGATGAATAATGTTTGCAGCTACAGTTGTGTCACACAGGAATGTATAATGTTTGCAACTGAGATTGTGTTGCTATGGATTATTGTCATTTATATAAATGTAATGTGGCTTATGTTATACATGATAAATTAATAAAGCTGTTTCTTGTTAAAAGAAATAACTGTTTACATTTCAAAAATGTGTTTAAAAATAGAACACAATAAAACAAAGATAAAAGTACTAGAATTATGATTGCCTGTCAAAGTGATTTAAGTACGTACTGCACATATATTAATGCAGGGCCATTAAGTTGTCTGAGTCATGCAAACAAATCCTTTGGTACAAAGGAAAGACATGATTACAACTGTGATTTTTTTTTTTTAGCATTGCAATGTGTTTGAACTCTGACAATTTTTGTGTTAGCAAAACCAAAAGGAAACTGATGCTGTGGATATATGAGCATATGTTTGGAACAGGAAGCAAAAACATCAGTACTGTCTCCTTGTGTGTGTGTGTGTGTGTGTGTGTGTGTGTGTGTGTGTGTGTGTGTGTGTGTGTGCACGTGTCTCTCGCCACTACTGGGATCTAGCTTGTTTGAGTAGGTTAAAGCATGGCTTTTGTAAGTGATGCTCATGTTCAGATGATGGCCTCTGCGCCAATTTCTGTTCCCCACTTGCTAATTGCATGCAGGCAGCTGTGTAGGTCTTCCAATAGCCAGTGTCATAGCAACTCACTACTATAAATAACTACATCATGTGGGCATTGTCCCTTTACCTTTCCTGTATGGAAGACATCAGTCATGTGTGTGGGCAGCAGTGTTACAGACAGCAGGTAGCAATACCTCTTACAATAGGACTTGTGGACACAGGCCAACTACATATTTGTATAAGGTTCCAGACCTAGGGACATTGTGTGAGTATTCGTGTTATATGCATTGAATAGTGCTAGTTTTACAGGGTTTGTGTATACATGCTAGTTTTCCATGGAATGCAGTCTGTCTGCATAGCTATCAACTGTGGGCCTATCCACATGATGACCAGAGGATTGGCTATGTTTTGTCTGTTCCCCAAACAGATTTTGTCCCTGACATATCAGTGGTATTCTCTCAGTTGATTGCTATCAGTACATGGCAACATCCATTTGTGTTTCTGACTTCATATTCCTGAATAAGGCTATGCTGCAACCAATCCTGTAACACAAGCAACTTTCTGTGTATAACAGGAATATTTCAAATATGGCCCTGTGTTTCAGCCTCTGTCCTCCACCTATATACCAGGCTTGCTCAAGATGTCATGCAGTAAGAAGTTGATAGGTATAGTCTATCATTATGTAGTGCTGACATTCCTGCAATCATTCCAGTGATGTTGTAGACTCCCATACAAGTTGTGGGGTAGGGTCCATATATATGAGGGCTACAGCTGGACAAAACATGTGTGGTCCTATACAGTCTGGAGGTCAGTGTATGAAGAACACTGATATATGCCCTTGTAAGACATTTTATAGGAGTGGGGTATTAAATGTTTTTAACCTAGGCTGTTACAACATGTGAGGGATATCAGTAATAAGAAACATTAAGGTATATGGCTGTGCATTTTCATACGTTTCACCATGGGAAGAGTGGTGGGCTAGAGCTTACTGTCTTGCACACAGTTCTGTTTGTCAGTGTGGTAGTGACATTTTAAATTAAGCATTATTACGCAATGGATACATTTACATTGTGACAACTGATACCTTCCCCCTAGAGGGTTGAGTACAGAGTGTAATTGGAGGTTGTTGAACTACATCTGCAATTACTGTTGATTGATTCTTATCTTCAAGGCAAGTGTATTTTTACTGTTGTACTACTTGAAGGCTTTAGCCTAGAGAGCAAAGTATGTTATGTTTTGCAGATTACTGTGTCATATGTTTTCTTTGAGAGTTGCATTAATCAGGTATTATGTATTTCAAACACCTAAATGCTGTAAGAAATGGCATAAACTACTGAAATAGTACACAAATAAACATTTATATGTATGCAAACTGTGTGTGGTGTCATGTCCTTTGCACTGTGTGTGGGTATATGTTTCATGCAATAATTGTCATTTGTAGGAAAGAATCAGATACTGGCCATTTGAAAAGGTGGCAATGTAGGAATAATGGCTGTTATATGGGTCCCCTTCAGTAGATCGAAAGTTTACAAGTTTGAACCACATATGGCTGAGACCATATGTTCGAACTTGTAAAAGTTCGATCAGACTGAATGGAGATCTCCGTACAGTGCGGAAAGGAAAGATTTCCCATTTCCACAATGTAGTGCAATCTCGGAGTTGATATATTTAAGTAAGGGGGGTGCAGGGGGGACCACCGCTATAGACATTTTGTTTTGCGATTTGTCATTTTATTTGTTTTTACTTCAGTGTTCGAACTTTTACGAGTTTAAACATATGATCTTGGCCATATGAGGTTCGAACCTGTAAAAGTTCAATCTACTCAAGTAGATCCATATATATATATATATATATATATATATATATATATATATATATATATATGTGTGTGTATATATATATATATATATATATATATATATATATATATATATATATATATATACGTATCATTAGAATGTTTAGTGCTTCCACATTGTACATTACCTATGGTAGACTGACTGTTCTGCATATGTTAGTGAAATCAACCCAACATCTTACAGCTGAGATGGCTTAATAGAAACTTGTGGCTATGTTGTGCAGGGTCCTCGGTTCAAGTCTTACAAGTCTTGGTTATTGTGTTGCAAGGCAGAACAGTTCAGCTGTGGAGGAAGGGATAACAGCAATAATTACAAGAGGTCCCAATTTGGGCCCTTTACACCCATTTACAGTGCCTTTGGTCAGATGTTTTGCAGTGAGAGGTTCAGAGTGTGGATTCAATGTCCAAATGCACTATACACACACACACACACATATATATATATATATATATATATATATATATATATATATATATAAATACATTTTCCCTACTGTTGAATGACTGTGCTGCATGATATGTTTGAGAAAACATCAGACATATCTACAGCTAAGATGGCTTAGTTTTAACTTGTTATGGTGTGCAGGGTCCTGGGTTTGAGACTTGCAATGGCTGATTCTTTTATTTCTGGGCAGAACAAGGGCTGTTGGATACAGAGTGATTAAGGCACTTTCAAGCAGTTGTAAGTTGGTTTGCACGGGTTTGAATGGCGGTAAGCAATGCTAATGTCTGGTAAAATATGCTTACGGACAGCCTGAAAATTGCTTAATCTGTGTAGGCATTGCTTAGCACCACACAAACAGGCTTAATCCTGCTTACTACTGCTTAAAAGTACTCACCCCCCCTATCCCCTGCACTAATTTCTTTAAAAGAAAACAAAAAAGGGGTGATAGGCAAGTGGTGAAAAAGGGGGCATGCAGAAGGAAAGACGATAGGGAAAGTAGCTAGGTATGTGCAAGATGGGTGTAGGGAAGGTCCATAGCTGTCCATTTCTTCTACAGCAACAGCTGTGCATATATACTGAATTTGGAGGTATATTTGGACACTCAAACCCCTGAGAGAGGGGTGAAGACAACAATAATGTGTTGTGAAGCCAATTCGACCAGATTACATGTGTACAGTGGACACATGTGCGAAATGGACAGCGATGAATGGGGTGACATTTTTTTGGGGGTGGATAGAGTGCCCTTTTTTTAAGGTGAGAGTGGGATGTTGGGGAAGGATAGTAGGTAAATTTGGGGAGGTAGGTTGGGTAAGAAGACAGACAAGACAGCATACGGGAGTGGTATATGACATGTGGGGGGTAAACATATATATGTTAATGTATAACAAGATAATTTGCAGCAACAGAATAGGTAAAAAAGGGGGGTGTTGCTATATGTATAAATCTCACCTCATCCTTGAGAAAGTAGTCATAACAACCCCAGGCCTTGATAAAGTTGAACTCACTCTAACCAAACTAAAGCTTAATAATAGCAAACACATCAACATCATAGGCTGCTACATCCCTCCAGGCAATAATATCTCCATTGCAGAAAAACTTTTAGAATGGATATCTAACACCCACCCCCAGGAAAGCGTAGTATTAGGAAACCTTAATATTGACTGGCAAA
This sequence comes from Protopterus annectens, assembly GCF_019279795.1. Taxonomy (NCBI): domain Eukaryota; kingdom Metazoa; phylum Chordata; order Ceratodontiformes; family Protopteridae; genus Protopterus; species Protopterus annectens. Next base: position 1,887,382,061 of record NC_056726.1, read on the forward strand.
TCTGCTCCAGTCAAAACCCACTCTCCCATATTAACCTACATGGCCTATCCCAACTCATCACCTCCCCCACAAGAACAGACAAGAGAAACAAACACCAATCCACACTAGATTGGATACTCGTATCCCACCCATCGCTGATATCCCTATCAGGGTGTCTGCTAGACACCCTGAGTGACCACCAAGCCACATTTTTACTCAGATCAAAATCACCACAACTGATCCAAATATCTACATGCCTAATTAGAAACAAAAAAAAAATTTAACCACTCCAACTTTATAAATAACCTAAAAATGTGCAACTGGACCCCGCTAAAAAACTTACCTCTTGATGAAGCTGTACTATATTTCAATACTACCTTCTTAAGCACCCTTAACCATCATGCCCCCTCCAGAACAACAAGAATTAAAACTAAATATGCCCCCTGGTTAACCCCACACACAAAATCCATCCTCAAAAAAAAGAAACAAGGCCTGGACCAACTACCTCAATAGTAAATCCCAATTGAACAAATAAATATACGTTGAACTATATAACAAAGCCAAAAAACTCACCAAAACAGACAAAACATCTTACCACCAAAAGTTACAGGATAAGCACGGGAACAACCAACAAAAATTTTGGGCAGCAATTAACTCTATTCTACAACCAGGAAAAACAACTACACCAACCCGAAAATAGATAACAACCTAGAAGACATCCCCACTCAATTTAATAAATACTTTACAAAAACTATCCAGACCCTTGCAAACAACCAACTTTATGACAACACCCCACACCTGCAAATGCACCCCCCACACCCAACTAACATTTGCCTCAAGTTCAGCTTTCACCCGGAACCAACCAAATCCATTGTAAAACTACTTCTCAAGCTCAAACCAACATCTCTAGCTGCAGATAAATTACCCTCTGAATACCTCCATCTAGCTGCAGAAACCATATTATATCCTTTCTCCATCATAATTAACAGATCCCTCCCTGAGTATATAGTATCCAAGCTATGGAAAATATCACATATCATCCCTCTACATAAAGGGGGAACCTCCTTGGAACTCAATAACTACCGCTCTATAGCCATACTACCCCCTCTATCTAAAATTTTAGAGAGGATAATACACAAGCAACTAATGAAATATGTCCTGGAAAATAATCTAATAGCAACAAAACAACATGGCTTTAGACCCTTCCATAGCACCACCACCGCACTAACAGAATTCACCGACATTGTCAATACTCACAGAAACAACAGACTCCTTGTATCTGCCACCTTCCTTGACTTATCCAAAGCATTCGATATGGTTAACCACAATAAACTCTTTCTTTCTCTAGCAACTCTAAACCTTACCACCCCTGTCATCTCCTGGTTCAAAAACTACCTAGACAGAAGGAAACAAGCTCTTATGTGGCAAAACCAACTCTCCCCCTCCCTACCAGTCTCCCTAGGAGTATGCCAAGGCTCTATTCTGGGGCCACTTCTTTTTATCCTCTTCACCAATCAGCTTCCAAGCAGCATTTTTAAAGTCTCTATAGTGCAATATGCAGATGATACCACCATAATATGTGCATCAAAATCAATTGACATCCTTCACTCCCTAACACAAGAATGCTTTTTCCTAGCATAAACTTGGATCACAAACTAAAAGCTCATTCTGACCCCAAGTAAAACAAAACTATTACTCTTTAGCTCCCACAGAGCCACACCTCTCACTGATTCTTTCTTCATCTCCTCCTTTAACAAGACCACAGTCACCCCCACAAATCATACCAGACTCTTAGGGGTTGAAATAGATAATCACCTTAGCCTTGACCTACATATTTCTGTAACCATAAAAAAGTACATAAATAACTTTGTCTACTGTATCGCAATAAAAAAATTTTCACTGGCCACTCCAAAACTACAATAGCAAGGACTCACCTACTATCCACCCTACTTTATCCCTCCCCCGTGCTCACAAATCTAAGCAAAACGGTCCTAAACAAACTAGATAGTTGTTATAATAAGACAGCCAAATTTGCTACAACCTCTCCCATCAGAACACATCACTGTGAATGCCTAAAAAAACTCAGTTGGCTAGACCTACCACTACTACTTCAACTCAATCAACTATCACTAGCCCACAAAATAATACACAACTCTGGAAACACCCCAGCCCTACAAAACCTTTTGCAACCCTATACAACTACCAGGCCCTTGAGGTCTAGCACACAAAACCTCCTCAAAGTAACCAAATATAACAATGAAGCTGGCATGTCTGTCTACAGCTACTATATAGCAAAAACCGGGAACTCCCTTCCTGCCCACATAATTGACAACAAATCCCAATCACAGTTCAAGAAACTTGTTAAAACTCACTTTTTAAATAATCGCTTGTGCTCCTGTATCCCTCGTGACTAATGTCTCATTATAACACTTCACCTAACCTAAGTAACTCTGCTAAGCTAACCACTCATACTACTGTATCCACTTAGGACTGTTAATCTACTGCTGATCCCATCTCTCCAGGAGTTAGGGAAAACTACCCCAGCAATGTTGTGCTTCCCATAAGCAACTAAAACCAGGAGAAGACTTATTGTAAATCAATTTGTTATCCTTCTCAACTAAAACCGGAAGAAGACATATAGTAAATCAATTTGTAAGAGAATGAATGTATCCTATCTGCTAGTTAATATGTATGTTAAAGTCTCGTCTATGAAAATTGTGTGTCAAAAGTCTGTCCTTAAAACTATGTTTTGTAAAAAAAAATGTTCTCTTGGAGCTTTTCTCCCCAGGCTTCCACTGAAAATGGACTTGTAATCCAGTTGGACTCCCCCAGTCAACAAATGTAAAATAAAATAAAATAAATAAATAAATAAACACCTTGGACAGGGACGAGGAGGGGTGTTTGGAAATTGGAAGCCCATAAGCCCTGAAATGGAAATAGTGGGACTGAGGTCCCCACCCATTGGCAGTCACCACTGCACCTTCATGGCCCTGAAGGTGGCTGTGTTGGGGGCTGAGCAGGAGAGGCAGGTTGACCCTCTAATTGTACCATGCAGCCCTCAAGCTGGCATAGCAGATCTCCAAACTCCTTTCGGAGCTCGCTACGCACCAAACCAAAGACCTGGCTTAGGGTGACAGGATCCTATCAGCGCCCACTCCCAGGGTGGGGAGGAGCCCCATCCGCCTGAGGTGGTTCAATCCAAAGCTGGTGCAGGACCAGCAGACAAGGATGTCCTGGGATGGGTCCCAGATGTGCTGGGGCCCAGTGCATCAGCCAAATGAGGTGGGTCCGCTGGGACCAGCCTTCCCAAATGTGCGATGGTGTTACAGTTTTAGAACATATGTGGGTTAGTAATAGTCAACACAATCCAAGATTAGTTATAACTGCATGCATATATATTCCCATTAACCCAAAACAACAGAGTTGGAACAGCTGCATAGCAAACAGAACACATGCATATATGGAACCACAGTGGCCATTACAAAGGCATGCATGTTAGATTGATAGCAACAGGCCCCCAATGATAGTATTTCAACATGGAACATTAATAGAAACACATTTCAATATTTGTTGAATAATAGAACATATGTCCCAACAGTAGGTTTGGTGTAAAACATACCCACTGATTTGTGTTTAGATTATTGTTGCAGATATGGTGTGTGTGTGGGGGGGGGGGTAGAGATGTCACTTAGCAACTTGTATATCCATGCAGTACTCACAACTTTAATGATCATTGCTATAATCATTACTCTACAGTATTATTACAATACCCTATGGCCTTGGTTTGGGCAGTGGTATGTTTGCACACAGTATATACTTCAACTGTCTTATAGCTAAATTCTACTTCTCTTACCTGGTAGACCTGTGGAAGGAATGTGTGTTTACACTACATGACTGTTTCTACACATACTCCCAGATTCCTAGTTAAAATTATGCACATACCTCTCAACGTCTTAATGCACAACATTTGGACAATGCTTGATAAAATGGGGGGACACTTTTTAAATATTCCTCTTATAAACTTTTAGACAGTTGCTAGAGTAACATGACTTGTTTTAATATACATTTTCTGAAGGATTTGAGGTCTGACACTCAAATGCATGTCATTATTAGATGACTACAGTCCAGAGATCATCCCAGTGATTTGCCAGAAAAAAGAGGAACAGGCCAAACATATGAGACAATTAACTGGACATTCTGGGAAAATCTGTACAGTTGTGAGGTATGATTATGCATACAACTTACTACCATTCCCAGGATTTGAACCATGGCTGTGTCTGCTAAAAATACAACAATTTCTGTTTTATCAGAGTGAGCTATTTAGAAACCACTGTCTGCTTCTTCAATGTTTTCTGTCTAAGTCTCTCTTGGTTGTACAATCTGACCTTGTAAATAAGTCTCTCTTGGTTGTACAATCTGACCTTGTAAAAACAACAGTCTTATACAGACCTTCCTAGACATATTTTTATGTAGCACAGTGTGAGAAACAGTGATTGGCACTACAGTACTATTCTGATATCAGATGTTGGTGAATGGTACGTCAGTCCATACAATACCAGAGTAAACACTACCAGTCCAGGATTTAAAACTTTATTGCTAGACAGTTTTCTTATCTGAAAGACCTGTGGGGGAATGTTTGTTAATACTACCTGACTGTTTCTACACATATTCCCAGATTCCTAGTTAAAATATTGCACATACCTCTCAATCTCTTAATGCACAACATCTGGACAAAGCTTGACAACAAGGGAGTACAATTAGGGATATATTTTTAATATTGCTCTTATAAACTTACAGAGTTGCTAGAGTAACATGATTTGTTTTAATATATATTTTCTGAAGGATTTGAAGTCTGAAACTCAAATATATGTCATTATTTAGTGACTACAATTTTGAGATCATCCCATTGATTTGCCAGGGAGAAAGAGGAACAGGACAAAAATATGAGCCAATTATCTGGAAATTCAGAGAAAATCTGTACAGTTGAGAGGTATGATTATGCATACAGCTTACTAACACTCTCAGGACTTGAACCATGGCTGTGTGTGCTAAAAATACAACATGGTGTGTTTCATCAGAGTGAGCTATTTAGAAACTGATATATGTGCCTTCAGTGTTTTCTAAGTCTCTCTTGGTTGTACACTCTGACCTTTTACTTACAACAGTCTTATACAGACATTCCTAGACATATTTTTTATGTAGCACAGTGTGGGTAACAGTGGTTAACACAACATTACTATTCAGAGAATGCAACACTAAATGCCATGCAATACCAGAGTAAACACAACCAGTCCAGGATTTAGAACTTGACTGCCAGGCAGTTACGGTTTTATTTCAATATTACCTATATGGGACTATTACTGTCAGATTGTCTGGCTTATTCAGTACAACCCATACACAGTTTTCCTTTATATTTATTTGGTATGACTACTACAAGCAGGATTGTTACTCACCAGATTCGCGATGCAGCCTTTGCAACCTACTGGCATGGGCTTCCTGATTGACAGCCCGCTCAGCTGCAGCTGTAAAGGGAATAGAGAAATATTTAGGCTTACTTATCCATCAAATACACAGGCTGGACTTTGGTAAACAGTTAGTGATAGGAATATTTAAACACTGCTGGGATACCACCCCTCTGCCTTGCTTCTTGGACCCACTCACCCAAGAGCTCCCTCTTCTGCTGCTTCAAGTCGGCATAGTGGTGCCAAACCTGCTCACCAGTCTGAGGGATACAAGTGGCACTGGTGAGATTATGGGGGAGATGGTCCCAGGCTTCCACTTTATATTGGGTCCTGGTACTGGCCCTGCACCAGTCTCTCATCATGATTATTTACCAGGAGTCCTACCATGACCTTGGACTCCTGTATGCCCCAGAATTGTGCCCAGAGGCGCATACCCTCACCAACACCTGCCATACTGCCTACAGTGGGAAGCTGAAACCAGTTATGAATTGTAATCCTGCCTGCAAGGTTTAAATATGGCAAATTTCCCACCCTTTGCCATGACTGGATGGTTTTGAATATGCTGAGTTAAGCTAAGCTATGGGCAAACCTGATTAGCTAAGGTTGGCAGTGCTTAAAGGGGCAGGTTCAGCACTGCTTACCAATGGGCAAATCCACTAAGCTGGGATACTCATTGCTTAGCAGTCATATTTACACAATGCTTACATCTGGTAAGCAGAGCTGTGCAATGCTTAGCATTGCTTATTTTTTTATTTATCTGTTGTATGGGATTGATTCATCCTTCATTACATATTATAAATTTGTTTCCTGTCCCTGACATCCCCCAGTTTGCTTTCATTACATTTATTCATGTGTGACTATAGTGTATTGGCCACTTGTGCTTACATGGGGGCTTCACAACTTTATTAAACTGACACCTCACATATGGACCTACTACAGTACACTGGTTAACAAATATATGGTATTTTGTAGCTAATTATAAAAAAAAAAACGTTTATGTACTGCTTTCACATTTAAAATGCAAACTGGTTACAGTTGGGATGGAACCGGGAATGGTTGCTTGTAAAGTGTACGCTCTAACCACTGCACTATTGCAGTACTGCTTAGATTGGATGTCTCTTGCTATGTAAATTCTAGTGCTGGTTAAGCTGGACTAAGCATAGCTAAGCAACGGGCACACCCACGCAGCTATGCTTAAACTTTATTGCATGTTTAAAAAAAAATGTATTTGTTGTGTTTTTTTTTATTTGCACCCTTCAGAATATCCCTCCTAATGCTGAACCTGTTATTCTATCAACTTTCTGCTTTGTGGGATGATTGCCCCTTTTGGTTTGTCCACATTCCTTACTCTGATGGGTTGGGAGGTGTGCACTATGTGCTTGTGCTACACCTGTTATTGTATCCACTTTTGGCTTGGTAGGGACAATTGACCCTTATGGCTTTGACCAGATTTCTTACCCTGATGGGTTGGGGGTGTTACGAGCATTCTCGCTCATTTTAAATTGCAGTAAGGCAATTTTGCAGTGCAAGGGGGCATGTGTATTGTGAGATCTCTGCTCTCAGACACATCCCCTATGCTTGCACATGGAACCATGTCCGTTTTAGAGCACAGCAGTGTGCCTTTATACATATGCATGGCGTACTGCTGTGCTGAACAGGAATGGTCCCTGCCATGCAGGAATAACTTATCCCAGCACGACTGCTTGCTGGATCCAGGGGAATATATTGGTCAACTTATTCAAAACTCAACCTATACAATTTCGAATCCTGTGTTAACAATCTCTCCATCATTGACATTCTAATCACTTGTCCATCTCTTTAAAATTCTCATACTTATCCAAAGTATTCAAAACGGATATCCAAGTAGAATAGAAGAACTTTCCAGAAGGGACTGGGAGTTTAATTTTTGACATTTGCACATAAAGTAACTATGAAATTGCACTAGCCTAAGGTTTTTTAATATAAGATGGATTGTTTTATGCAGTGTATATTTGTAAAACCGTGAACATGCAAAAGTGGGTATGGCAGATCTCTCCAAATGAAACTAAGAACCAAAAACACTGAGAAATGCCTCCAAACGATGTGCTGTTTAAAATCCAAAGTGGACTGCCATGTACCAAATACACAAATCCAATGGTGGAAAAACAACCCTGGTGGAAACTGCAAAAGTCTTTATTCAAAAAAACAGTTAAGTGCTTTCATCCTGATCAAATCCAGGACTTCTTCAGATATGAACTTTAAAATGATTTCTTGTAGTATATATACTCTTAATACCACAATTAATTAAAATAAATTAACTCTGCATCTGTCTTAAACATACATACAAGCTAAAATCAAAATGCAATAGTCAAACTACATGAATAAATCTGTTGTAAATTAATGAATATAGATATATATGTGTGTGTGTGTGTGTGTGTGTGTGTGTGTGTGTGTGTGTATATATATATATATATATATATATATATATATGTATATAGATATGATAACGTTAAAACCACCTGGTTACAAATTAGCTGATTTTAATTTTAAAACTGGTGTTATTGAAATAATATCATTCAATCTTGGTTTCTTATTTCATTCTAAACCCAACTGCCACATTCATTCTCTATACTCAATTCTGTCCTCCCAATGGCCTCCTCTTGGATCATTTTTTATCCATTCTAATACTGAAAACTTAAAATTCTCCTTTTCACAATACTGTAGCCATTTTGCTAATGCATGTTTGTCATTGTTTTTACTGATGTCATATATGTGTTCATAAAACCGCTTCCTCAAGGTTATCTCTGTCTCACCTATTTAGAAGGAACTACGTACATCACGCATAGTTTGTATATATCTCGGAGGTGAATTGACCTAATTGATCAGACTGCTTAGTCTATCTCTTTTATCACTTCTCATTGGTAGAAGGGTTTCAGAAAGATGTGTTTCAGGCACCCAGAGCTACTCAAACAGGTGGTCCAGCATTTACAGAGTGGCAGTTGGGCTCAGTCCCATGTAATGATTCCTCATACATGAACATAAAAAAACATGGATATGGGCTTAATTCAGTGGAGAACTTTGGTGATATGGATTCAAAATCATGGCTTCAACTAGACTGCTTGTTTTAGGAGAAGTGTGGAATAAATTCATCTTAATTAATTATGATAATAAGACCACATAGATAGACTAGAGGGAAGTGTTTTAAAGTTCAGTTCTGAAGAAGTCCTAGATGTGATCAGAATGAAAGCACTTAACTGTTTTTGAATAAAGACTTTTGCAGTTTCCGCCAGTGCTGTTTTTCCACCATTGGATTTGTGTATTTGGTACATGGGTAGTCCACTTTGAGTTTCTAAAGCACATCCTTCTGATGAAGTGTATATTTCCCAGAGGTACATATTGTCTAGTGAAGCAAAGAGTCTGGCTGAGAAGAAAAACAAATCTATAGTATGCAAAGCAACTTTCACTCACCTCTACTAAATTAAGTATAGGATAAATGTTATCCATGCAAATTAAGTTACATATGAGTATGGAAAGAGTTACCTTTCAAAAGTATCTTGCAATGCAATGGAAGAACAATACAGCGCAAGTACTTCAGGAACATGCCTTCAATCATATGAATTCAAAGATGATAAGAACATGGCAGAAATTAAAAAAAAGAAGAAATGTAGCAATATATTTAGTATGCATATTGATAATGACCATTCTGGGAAGCTTATAAGATTTAGCTTTGCAGTAGTTGACAAAAAGTAAAGTTTACCAAGGGTGAGCATATTAAGACTGCTCTTAGTAGGAAGGAAGCTTTGTTGTATATTGAAATCTAATGTTATAACAAAGAATAGTTTAAACACAGAACTGAACAGGAAATTGTTTTTGCTAAAATGAATGATGGTTCTATTGAGACTGCACTTTTTAGGAAAAATTGTCATAGGAACAACCTTTTACGCCGGCCAGTATGCACCCTAGCCATATTTCTGGTAATATTGTTAAGGGGCAGGTTTTTAGGATGTCTTGACCACATACTAATGATGAGGTTTTTGCTGGAGTGATTGGGAATCTACAGGATGAACTTAGAGACAGGGGCTATAGTAACAATGATGTGTCTGTAAATATGCCAGAATTTACTAATGTTTGCAATGGTAGAGCCAAGCCCTTTTATTCTTCTAGGATGGAAGGGAATAGTATGTATAAAAAGCATATGGTAGCCTATAAGTCTACAAGAAATAAGGTTGGTAACTTATACCAATAATATGAAAAGGATATGTGATATTATTAAAAGGAATTGGCCTGTATTGTTAGCTGATGATGACATTAAAGGGTTGATTGGCCCTACCTCATCCTTTAGGTTTAAGAATAGATGGAATTTGAAGAGGGAGTTATGCACCAATGTTGAGTAGAGTAGACCCCTAGCACAATCAAATAGGAGAGGTACTTATGCTTGTAGGAGATGCAGAGTCTGCAACTCTAATTCCGATAATAAGAATTTTGTGCATCCTATTACTGGGTTCAGGTTTGAACCCAAGATTTATGCAGATTGTGCCTCTACGTATTTAGTTTATCTGGCCTGGTGTAAAGGTCATTCATGTTTTTATGTAGGGAAGACTGAACATTTCTTTAAAGAGTGTATAATGGAGCACTTGGGATATATACAAAGGTGAGACTCTACTAGTGCATTATATAAACATGTTCAAGACAACCCTGGGCATGTGTTTGTCTTTATAGTTTTACAATTGATCGGGATTGATAAGGGAGGAGGAGATTTGAGAAATAAACTTGAGCTGGCAGAATCTAATTGGATTATTAGGCTTACTGCACACAGAGCACCAGATTTGAATGGGTGTGTACCTTTAAAACCTGTACTGAAGGCACATCCCTTAAGCCATTAATTATGTTGATTATGTTTCTAATTGATTATCCTATTTAAATGGTTGTTGTATGGTTTTATTTTATGGTCTGATGAAGTGCAGTGCATCTGCATGAAACCGCTCACCTTTATTTTAATAAATTAATGTTTTAAGCCATGTTTGGCTGCCTTGTTCTATTTTATTAATGTAGACATATTTGTCAGGGGAGCAACTTTCACATATAATTCCTATCCCAAAAGTAATTACTTTATTCCCCAAATGGAGGATCTTTGCATGGAAATGCCTCCATAAACCCTTTCTTACCTCATACTTAATTATCTTTTTTTTCTTACCTGAGTCAATGACCTGTTTTACTGATATTGTCACTCAGGTGAGCATATAGCCAGTTGGCAGTGTTTTGTGGAATTGCACCTAAATCAGATTTTTTTACAGAGAATTTGAGGATAAGTGGTTGTAGTTTGCTCATTATCAGAGACAGAGAAAATTAATTTAGCAATTTATGGCTTTGATCCTAGTTTATCAAAGTTCAGTGTCTTCCATACCTTAGTATTGCTGGCTAAGAAAACTATTACAATGCACAGGAAAGAGTTCTAACACCCTACAAATCTGGTAGTGAATGCATGTTTGCCCATCATATGGAGAAGGAAATTATTATTTTAAAGGAAAAGGTTCCAGTATCTAGAGATTTTAAAGGTAGAACATCCAGCAAGTTGATTGAAAACCTCAATCTATGTATTTGTGCCTTAGCTGCATGTGAATACTGTTGTTTGCAAAGTTTCTCTTAACCCATTAATTTTGAGTTTTACAGAGTGACCTTATAGGTGAGCCTATTATGCACCTTTTCCTTTTCACTTGTATGAATTGTATTTCTATTTGTTCATTTTATACATACATACATACATATATAAATATAATGTATATGGGTCCTGGTAATTAGTCAAACAGTATTTTAATAGATATCTGTTTAATCAACACAATTTGGTCAGCTAAACAGATGGTCAACAGATGTGCAAGATCAATAATCACCAGTTAGGGGAATATGCCCTTTGCCCCAGGGATTGTTTGATCTTGGAGTTAGAATATATAATTAGCTGGGGGTATAGGGGTGCAATGGGGCTTTCCTCCTGCAAAAAAAAAAAAAAAAAAAAAAAAAAAGCTTTCTTTGTGTTATTTGTTTAAGTTCTGCATGCACCAGGATTACTTGTTAGCTCATGCATAGTAACATGCCGACATGCATCATGTCGATCAATTTGATTTGACATTATGCAAGTTGACATAAATGTTATTCGAGCAATGGTATACACACAGTTACAGCCTTCACAGCCTGTTGTATACATGCATATAGCCTTTATTACAATGTTATATATGTATCTTGGTGTTTTGTATAATAATAATTAACAGTGTTATTTAAAACTGATTTCAGTTCTTTACATCTGGTTCAAGATTTGAAATGAATTATAGGAGCATATGTAAAAGCTATTATTTTTATTTTTTATTTTATTTTATTTTACATTTGTTGACCGGGCTAGTCTAGCTGGATATATGTCCATTTTCAGTAGAGGTCCGGGGAGATAAGCTCCAATCAGTTCAGATGAAGTTCACATATACAGCAGTACATATTTAAATTGCAAAAAAAGAAAATTTTTATGTGGTCACACATTTATAAAGTATAATAATAAAAAAAATGAAAATATCTAACTAGGCTTAGTGCAATTACTAATGAAGTTACAATTTAATGTTCAAAAGATTAATAGCTAAAAAGTACAGTATAAGTGTAGATAAAAGGAAGATAAAAAAGAAGGTAATATGATGTAGCAGTTGAGTAATACATCTAGTAGTACAATATGCCACCTTTGAGAATACCGTAATAAGTAAGAAAATTATGGAGAGGTAGAATAGAGGCTGTTAAGATGAAATTGTTGCGGAGATGAGAAGGTAAAGTTGCATAAAGTAATAAGAGCATGTTCAGGTTTAGTACAGGGGCACATCCAATGTGTTTTGAGATAGAGCTTAAGTTTATTTTTGAACAGAGTAGTAGAGGGAAGTGTAGAAAGTTCGGAGGGAAGTGGATTCCAGATTTTTCCAACAGTAATACAGAAGAGAGGGTCTCCAGCTCTATTGTTTGATTTATTGATATTTACAAGAAGTTTTTGTGAAGATCTTAGGGACTTCAGGTTATAGTAGGGGTGAATAAGGTTAGATAGGATGGGTGTCTTGGCTGGTTGATAAAGTATTTTATGGGCGATGGCAAGTTGACTGAATTTCAGTTGCTGCTGTAATTCAAGCCACCCTAGTTGCTTTAGATTAATACAGTGGTGTGTTCTGTAAGGGTTACCTGTGGCAAATCTGGCTATACTATTGTAGGAGTTTTCTAGTTTCTTAATGTTATTTTTTGACAGATTAGTAAATATGGGTGAGGCATAAAAAAGAGCAGAGATTAGATGGGTGCGGGCAATAGTTATTCTGGTTGAAGGAGTTAGGAAGGGTTTGATCCTATAAAGAGAGCCTATTTTTTATTGTTAGTTTTCAGAGTGTTGTTGATATGGGTGTCAAAGTTAAGGTTGTTGTCTGTGGCGATACCTAGCAGTTTGGTAGTAAGATTTTGAGATATAAGAGTACTGTTATTGGATGCATCAGTGAAGTCTATTGGGGGAGATTTACTGGTAGGTGTAAAAATGAGAAGTTTAGTTTTTTTAGGGTTTAGTAAGAGACAGCATTTTGTAAACCATAATTCTACAGAATTAAATACGTCTTGTGTATGGGAGTGAAGTTCAGATACAGAAGTGGCTGCGCATATAAGTGTAGAGTCATCTGCGTATTGTATACATTTAGCTTGGGGAACTACTTGGTGAAGGTCATTGATGAATATAGAAAACAGAAGAGGGCCCAATATGGATCCTTGAGGGACACCAATATTAACAGGTAGATGGGTAGAAAGAATGGTGTTCCAGAGCACAGCTTGGTGTCTGTCATTTAAGTAGGACTGGAACCATTTTATAGCTAGGTTGTCAAGTGACAGAGATTTGAGAATGTTTATGAGTATATTGTGATTTACCATGTCGAAAGCCTTGGACAGGTCAATGAAAAGTGCAGAGGAAAGCTTTTTAAGGTTACGTTTTTTGTTGATGGTGTCTATAAAGGAGAGGAGGGCAGTAGCAGTGCTGTGGGAAGGTCTGAAACCATGTTGGGAGTTGGAAAGCAGGTTATGATGGAGAATGTGGTCTAGCAATTGCCCGTGGATACATCTTTCCATAATCTTAGACAAAGGAGAAAGTAGGGCTATGGGTCGATAGTTGGAGAGTTCAGTGGAGTCTCCCCCCTTATGAAGGGGAATAATATGAGAGACTTTCCAAAGTTTAGGGATATAGCCTTCAGTAATGGTTCTGTTGATGAGAATGGAGATGGGGTAAGCAATAGATTTGGCTGCTAATTGTAAGTATTCTGTGGGTAGTTGGTCAGCAGAGGGAGTGCATGGTTTGAGTTTTTGGATAAGGGTGAGAATGAATGCTGTTGGGACAGGCTGGAAGAGAAATGGTGGTGGTGGGTTAGTGTCAGAATTAGATATAGTTACATTTTGAGGAGAGAGCTGACTGGCAAGAGTTTGAATTGCACTGGTGAAAAAGGTATTAAAAGCATTAGCAGTTTGTTTGGGATTTTCCTTGTCAGTGCCTTGTGGGTTAGGTGTGATAGATTGACCGGGATGTAATAATTGCTTAATACTTGCCCAGAACTTTTGTGGCTTATTAATGTGGGTCTGTTGAGATTGTAGGTAATAGTTTTATTTATCGGACAATATAGGTTTTTGTTTCATTTCTCAGTTGTTTGTAGTTTTGAAGGTCAGCAGGGTTTTTAGTTAAGCTTGTTATATATGTTCATATATAGTTATACTGTGTCTATCTTGTAGGTATTTTTTCTCAAGTGCCTCTTACTTCAATGTTTTGTAAAATACAACTTTTGTTAAATAAAGTCATAATACAAATAAATTAAGCTTAAGTCAGCAGTTTTCTGTACATTTATTTTTCTTTTGGCTTATTTTGAGGCCAACAACTGTCTGTATATATTTTATTTTAATAGCTATTTGCAGTGCATTTTATGGCGTATTTTGCATCTTAGCCTAAACTCATGGTTTACCCCTTTGACTTCATTCACATCTCTTCACAGCACTTTACTTTCTCCTCTTGTTTTTTCTTCTCTTCTTCTAAATGTCTTTTCTCTCTGCTTAGACCCTTCTTCTATGCTCTGCCATCTTCACTTATACCTGCTCTCCCATAAACCCCCTACTATTAGTCATTTCTTAGTACTTGTAAATACTGTAAACTTGTTCTGATAGAGTGAAAAACATTTTTCAGTATATTCTTTGATAGTTTTTTGTCACTGTGCCTGAACATGCTTTGTACCTTTTTTGTATCTTGGTTAATTTGCTTTATAACCACTGGAATGGAAATGGTCCATGTAGATCAGTGTTCTATTGTGGTTAACATACTTAAGTAAATAAATAAATGCCTTCAAAGTCATTCAGTCATGCAGGGATGTATGAAAGATCAGTACACTCAAAAAGGAATCAAACTTTGCTATAGGGCAAGCAACTCCGATTTATTTTATAGTTCCTTAGTGCCTCATATCCAGAAAACTTAATACTCTTACATAATTGTATATTTGTGGGAGACATCTCAATCTTTACCTGATTAGCTTTTATAAAGCCAAAAGACTATGTGTTAGCACTAGCCTGTCCTTAGTATTATAAATAAGACAGATGTACTTATCATTTTTGCATCTTTTAGGTTTATCTTGAGTAAGACTGACCAATTTCTTATATTAACAGTGATAGTTAAAGGTGCAGTTGTAGTTAAGGCACATCATTGCAATAAAGATAAGGGCAGAAATTAGGGACAGACAGTATTACAGCTAACATAGATGTAAGAAGGGTTTGACAGTGAAGCTGGTACCATTGCTCAGATGCATTCTTAACTGCCATCCTAACACTAGATCTCAAAAAAGGGGTTACTGTTGAGAATATTAAAGAAGTTACAATGAAGGGCTTGCATATTTCAAAACTATAACTACTGGTGTAAAGCTGCTTCACATAGCTGGAGGGTTGCAGTAAGGTTTAAGAGGTAAGTTTAGAGTTAGACTGAATTGGAGTTTGTGAGATTTGTTTGGTAAGTCAGTGTGAGATATGGTATCTGCTTAGTTCAGGTGTATCACAATTCTTATCCACAAGCAAGCCCTCAAAATGGAAGAGCTAATGTTAGAGACAGATATAGATGGATTCAGGACTTGTTTTGATTCTATGATCTCTGTTATTTTTAAGAAAGAAACAGGGGAACTGCATGCTAAGATCAGGCATAATAAATTCATAAACTTGGAGAGCTAATGTTAGTACCATGCTAAGGTATAAATGGCATATGATGACTGAGTTTGGATTCATCATCATCTTCAACACCCCCTTCCTGTTTTCTACATGGGTTTGGTATTTTGCTTCAAGTGTTGTCATCTTTCTCTTAATTCAAAGCCAGTCTCCTACCTTCTTTGACAGTCATATCAAATGTTTACAAATAACAAACAAGATGGTATAAATATTATTTAATAACACTCTTCTAGTGCCTCAGCTTAAACACCCTTTACTAGAAATAAAAAACAAATACATTAAAAGCATTTACATACAAAATAGCCGACCACATCTAACAAAACAACCATAAAATACTTTAACATATTAAGTATTAAGTTTCAACTCATGTGCATTCAGTTTTGCATACTATACCCCTATGGGTCTATATTAAATCCATCGAATGCCTCTTCTTCGACATGTAATCAGTGAAATCACTAAACAGAGAACATTCACAACAGGGATTTCTTTCCCTGGGAAAGAAATTGCTTTCCCTCTAAACACAAATACACCACTTCAAACATAGCAAAGTGGGGGTGGTGTGCCCCCCACACCCCCAAACTAAATATACCAACTCTGAGATCGTACTACAGTGGATAAAATGGCAAACTAACAGGGATGGCCATGGCCAAGTGATTTCTTTCCCAGGGAAAGAAATCTCTGATGTGAACGTTCATGGTTTAGTGCCTTCTCTGATTATGTGTTGATGAAGAGATGTCCAATGGAATTCCTCTTCAAGGATATGATATAGACCCACCCCTGTCATTTCCGGAAGTTCTTGTTCAGAGTCGGTCTGTCTGTAATGCCCCATCATCTGCATACAGCAACTTTGTTGATCTGTCCCCTCCAGCCTTTTTGCCAATGTAGTCCATAATCATCATTATGAACAGTAGAAGGCTCAGAGCTGAAACCCTGATGCACACCCACTCCCACTGGGAACCCCTCTGTGAGTCCAAACACTATTTGTACACTTGTCATTAGGTCCTATCACATAGCCTGCACTAATTCTATCAATGTTTCTGGGACTTGAACCATCACAGGATAGTCCAAATCAGCTTTCTTGGGACTTTGTCAAATGCTTTCTCCAGGACTAGGGCTGGGAACTTATCAAATGCCTTTTCCAAGTCTAGGAATGCCCAGTTGGACTCTTTCCTCATCTATGTTTTTTCTCCACTATCTCTCTCACTGCAACCACAAGGTTGGCTGTGCTGCATCCTGATCTGATCTGCTCATCTCTCATCATATGTTCTACTACGCTGTGCAATTTTTTGTCAGTCTCTCCAGAAAGTTCATACAATATGACAGAGGTCCGTTATCTCTATACAACACACAGCTGTGAAGGTTCTCTTTTTTCTTGTACATTAGGACATGTATGCTTATTTTCCAGTCATCTGGGATATGCCTTTGTCTTTTGTCTTCTTACTGCTTTGAGTACCTTCAAGAGATATTTTTCTGGTAATTCACCAAACCTCTTGATCATATCTCTAGTGTCCTCAGCTGAGCCTGCTGCTTTCCCCTGACTTAATTTTCCTTAAGGCTTTTCTTTCTTCTTCTATTTTGGATACTTCTTCCTATTTCATTGTAGGTTGGGATTGTTACCACAGCTTCTGTTTTCTTCATTCAGAAACTGCTGGAAGTACTCCTTCCATCTACCTTTCACTTTCACTTATTGTTGACTGGTGAGTGGATTGTTGCTGGCATCTCGAATGAAGCATGTCTGATGACTATTTTCTTCATCTTTCTGTCTTTGCTTTGTAACCTGATAGAGTTTATTTTTGCATCTACTGAGTCACTTTCTAGAAACTGATATAGTGCCTCTGATGCATTGTTCTTTGCTATTGCAATTGCTTTCTTGGCTTCTTTGTTCACCAATCACTATTCCTTCTCTATTATATTTCCTGCAGTCCTTTCCTTTGATGACTTCCTGGTCTTTTCATTATGACACTAGCTTTCCTTATTCATATTATTTCCTTACCTGGCTTGGATAGATATCTGTTCTTTAGTCCTCACACATGCTGTTCTTATGTGCTGCCATTTTTCTTGCACTCCACTTAGTTTCTCTTCTTCCTGAGGTGCTAGAACCCTGAGTATTCCACTTAGCTCTTGCACTTTCTCTCTGTTCAGACATTGCAGCCAATTTGTTGACTTCTTATACCCCAGATGCTTGGTTTTGGTAAAAATAAAATAATGACCATAATAATGTGTTTCAGCTTTAGCTCACACAAACACAATGTAGCCACAATAAAGTATTACAACTTGATTCACACAGATATAGTTAGTTTTCCAAACCCAAAATAATTGCTGTTCAGCTTAAGTAAATGACAGTAGAATTATATATATATATATATATATATATATATATATATATATATATATATATATATATATATTTTTTTTTGCAATCCAAGAGCAGGTAGGACTCCTCATAAAATATTTGCTAAAACAGACAATAAGCATGCACTATTTTTTTAAATGTGTTCTTGATTTGGAAACCTGATCCCTCATTATTTGAACGATCTACAACAAAATTGTCTGAAAATGAGTTTCATGGAACATAAAAAAAAGTAAAGTTTGTATGCTACATGTGAGAACAAATGGAAAGAGTGCTCATACATTGTAAGCCCAGTGTATTTCATGATTAGGAAAATAATCTTATGCAGTGAGCCAGAAAATGTTTATTTTCTTGATAAGTTTTTTTTTTTCATTTAGTGTATGCCTGTAAATACAGGTAATTTGTGTAGCTAAATTCTGTAATTTGACTATGCAATTAGTTTACATCCTAGCTAAGTAAGCAGCAGAGAAGAGAAAAACTAATAAACAGTAGCATTTGTACTTGATGACTACATGAGCAAACAACTATCATCCAATACCATTTCATATTATCAGCCACTTTTTGCCTATTTTTTATCTATTGTTAATTGTAATTGCAAGAGAATATAATAATGACAGAATTATGACTGGATCACAAATAATAACCAGTCTGTTATGTATCTGAGAAATAAATTGCAATAGATTTATCTTGAGATTACAACACAATAAATTACATTCAGAATCTATTTCAAGAACACATACGAATCCTGAGAAATCATTGTTGATACACAGTGGAAGTTTTCACTGCCCTAATATATTAGTAGTCTTAGCACTGCACCACATATAAATAAAGAAACAATGTTCAACTATCATTATTCATAGGATTTTTGGTTCGTAGGTAGTCACTAGGCTATTGATCTGTGAGGAGCATTAGAAGCCTAACTCTGCATTTCCATGGAATGTTTAGTCCTTATAATCTATGTACCATTAACTCCCTTAACTCCCTACCAAGCAGAGTATTTACATGTTACTTCTATCCATAAGGGACAAGGGTAAAACAAATGGTGTGAATTTGCAGTTTCCAATCCATTTGTCCAGATTACATTTGAACAGAGTAAAGAAAGTACTTTTCTTTATGTGCAGAGGAAGACAATTCCAAAGAAGTGATATTCTCTGTGATACCAGTCTATTACTCCAATGTGTTCTCTTTATGTTATAGAACACACTATGATCTCTTAAATGGTTGTTTATGTCACCACTGGACTTGTGAAGTGCAGTAGATCTAGCAGGGTAGGGTCTGCTCAGGCTCAGTAAGCAAGGCAGAGATCATCCCTCAGGACCCAGTGAGATGAAGAGAAAAGGAATAAAGCTTTGAGATAGTCAGTCTAGTTTTTTATGACTTAGGCCCTTGATTTTCTTGGTGAGAAAGTGTTGGGACCATTGAAGTTTTGTTAAGTGTTTGGACAGGTACATATCAAAGGGTTCATTAAACTCAATGATTGGCCTAAAATGTTCAGAATACAGAGGGCCTGGGCCTAGACACCATACCCTTACTAATAAACTGTTCAATGAAATACACTTTCTTACACTAGTGGAAGCATAGCAATTGAATGAATATCTGTTGCTCACAAAGGATCCTGGATCAATTTTCAGGGGTGTGTCATCAATATAATAGTAACAGGGGATGTCATGTTTGCTGAAGGAGGCTATTATACATTTTTTTAGCATTTAGTTTTAGACCATGCTTATGACACCAGCTACTTGTTTGAAAAGACCATCTTAGAGGATTTAGGTGCCCTCTGAGGAGTTTATGATATCACCAAGTTTAAAGTAATTTGCAAACTTGGTCAACCATAAACCCTTAACCTTAGCTTTAACCTCAAAAAAGTATAATTCAGAGATGAGTGGCCTAAGCACTAATCCTTGAAGTATACCTCTATTGGCATGTCTTTTGGAGAAGATAGAGCCACCTTTTTTAACTTCCTGGGCTGTATTTGTGATCCAGTTAACCATACAATGTGATACATAAGGATTCACATTTAAGGGAGAGAGTGTATCAACAATACTTGAGTGTGGGATGGTGTCAAACACCTTTGCAGGGTCTTGATATATGGTATTTACTGTTTTTCCCTCATCCATTGATTCTGCAACATTTTTGAAGATGTCAACAAGTTTAGTCAAGCAGGATCTGCCTTTGACAAAACCAATCTGGCTTGTGTCTGAGTTTGAAGGTTACTTATGTCATCATCATCACCATCAGCCCCATTTTTTTACATTTTCTACATGGTATGGGGTATCATGATAACTGCCACCATCTCTATTCAGTATCATCTTCGATACTCATGCCTGACTGTTGCAAATCTTCTCTCACACAATCCATCCACCTCTTTGCTGGACTCCCTTGATTCCTCCTGCCTTCTTTCTGTCTGTCCCAAATCTTCTTCACCAGATTGTCTTCTTTTCTGCACATGTACACACCCCCCAAAACCACCATAATTTGTTCTCTTTCTTTTGTAACTTGAGCTACTTTGCTTCTGCTCTTATAACCTCATGTTTTTATCTGTCCCATAGTGTGCTTTCTGATACCCATCTCAGGCACTCCATCTCCATCAGCTCTAGTTTTCTCAACTATTCTGACTTTACTACCAAGGTATCTATACCATATAGTACTGGTAACACCACTGATTTTTACACCTTTCTTTTCATCTTCTTTGGCATTTTTATGGCATACACTGCACTTGACACTCCACACAGTTAGCTACAGCCACTATAGCTTTGACTTTTTCATTCAGAGATCCTTTCTTCTCAACCACCCATCACAGATACTTGAACTGTTAAGATGTTCCACTATTTTCTCGTCTATATCAATTCTCAGCTTCTTCTGATTTCCCTAATTTGCTGCCATTATAACTGTATTATTTGTACTCCGTTTAATCCCATGTGCCTTCAGTGTTGCCTTCCATTCCCCTAACCTTTGCTGAAATTTTTTTTCAGTCTGCCTGTGATGCCACATCATCTGCATATGTCTCTGACTTGTTTGCTAATGGAGTCCATTACTAGTATGAGCAGTATTGGGCTCAGAGCTGAACTCTGGTATATACCAACTCCAACTAGGAACCCTGTCTGTGAGGCTGGATATTATTTTTGAGTCATTGGGTCCTTGTACATAGCTTGCACTAATTCTATCAATGTTTCTAGCACTTTGATCCACCACAGGACTCCCCAAATCAGCTTTCTTGGGACTTTGTCATATACTTTTTTCCAAGTCTAAGTGTGCCCAGTTGGACTCTTTCCTCTAGCTTCTTCTCAAACTACTGTCTTACTGCAAACCTCAGGTCAGTTGTGCTACATCCTGATCTGAATGAGAACTGTTCATATCCCAACTTAGTTTCTACTGCTCTGCATATTCGATTATCAGTCACCCTCTCCAGAAGTTTCATGAAATGTGACAGGAGTTTTATACCTCCATAATGCCCACAGTTGTAACTGCCCCTTTGTTCTTGAACAATGGCACTAGTATCCTTATTCTCCTGTCATCTGGGATACTCATTTCTCTCCATACTGCTATGAATACCCCTGGAGCCATTTCTCCCTTATCTTACCCAACTGCTTTAATGACTTCATTTTTCCTTAGTGCTGTTTTTACTTCTTCTATGGTGGACTCCTCCTCTTTGTAAGATTAATAGGGCAGTACAGCTTCTGTGCAGTTTTCTCCATTCAAAAGCTACTGGAAGTACTCCTTCCATCAACCTTTGATGTCCTGTGGACTGGTAAGCAAGTTATTGCTGGCATCCCTTATGAAGGATGTCTGACTATCTTCTTTATCTTTCTGTCCTTGCCCAGCAACTGATATTGTTTCCTTGTGACATCTACTGGCCCACTTTATAGAAGCTGGTGGAGTGCCTCTGGTGTTGTATTCTTTGCTATTGCAACTTCTTTCTTAGCTAGTTTATTAGCCAACCAGTATTCCTTGCTAGCCTGGTCCATCTTTTCTAGCTCACACTTTTTACTACACTTCTCCTTTCTTTTGATGAGCTCCTGGACTTCTACATTCTACCACCAGCTTTCCTTATGTACTTTACTTCCATACCTGGCTTAACCATGTATCTGTTCTGTAGTCCTCATAACTGCTGTTTTAAGGTGCTGCAATTCTTCTTCAACTGTACTTATTCCCTCTTATTCTTCAGGTGCTGGAGCTCTGAGTAATTTCTTGAACTGTTATTCTTTCTCTCCAGTCAACTGGCAGGTCTTCAGCCTGCTTTTTGCTGAAGTTATAGCCTTCTCTGATCACTCCCTGTAGCTGATTATGGCCACCAGTGGTTTATGCTGTGGGCTGACTGCCTCACTGGGGATGACTTTACATTTGATGATTCTACCCCAGTGCCTTTCTTTACTTGGAGATAGTCTACCTGAGTTGCATGTTGGCCACCATTGTAGGTAATCTCATGAATCTCTCTTTTTTAACCTTGTGTTGGTTACTATCAATCCATTTGCCAGATAGATGTCTTGAATGGCCTCTCCTTTATTCCTGTTCCCCCACCCATGTAGACACAGGCAATCCTCATATCATGTTTTGTCTGTCCCACTATGTGCATTCAGTTCACCCATTATTAACACCAATTCATGTCATTTTTTTTTTGCTTTGCTTTATCTAGTAGATCCTGCAACTGCTGTCTGAAAGCATGTTTTCTTCACTATCACAATCCTGCTGTGGGACATAGGATAAGATTGTCAATACTACCCTGTCCTTACACTGGAGTCTGACTGCCATGAGCATGCCATTAATTCTGATTCCATTGCCTCTCCCACACCAAAATTTCCACACCAGTACTGGCCTGTCCTCTTCTTGAGTTGTAGATGTTGGATCCCAAGCCAAGTGGCTTTGTTGCACTGTCTGTCTATTTTGTCTCCTAGAAACATAGGATGTTCAGCATCCTATTTATCATCATGTCATCTACCTCCAAGCTCCATCCTGTCAGTGAACCTACACTGAGTGTAGCAATTCTTAGCTCATGTTTGTCCGGTAGATTGTTTTATACATCCACCATTCGATCAACAGAGTTACCTCAGGTAACCCAAGCTGGACAACTGGATACTAGCTGACCACCAACCTGTAGCTAATTATCTCAGGGCTGCTTGGCTTTATGTCAGGCACACACTAACAAAAAGGGACACATATACCCCTCCCATCATCAGCATGGGTTCCTGGTGTAGGTCAAACTAAGCTAGGTCCTCAACCCACTTATAAATGGCAAATACCAATGCCCATTTGGCAATATTAGTCAACACAACTGAATTACCTATAGCCATATACTTTAGACTGTCAAGTGGTTAGCTCTGCCACTGTGTGCAGTCTGTGATCCGTGTTTTTTTATCATGAGGATACTGCATCCCAGAGTAGATGCACAAAGCAGTTGGTCTATATAACTCTTCCCACTATAGGGCTCCATGTAGAGTCTGTGCTGCTGCCCACAACTTCATTCTTTGCAAAGTTTGAGATGGTAACACCCATATTTTTGCTGGTGGGAGGAGCTCCACAGAGACACAGAGTGAACATGCAAACTCCAAACAGGCATTGGCCAGAGGTTAGTATTGAATATTTTACCTTGTGCATGGTAGGCAAAGACTTGAGCTATTATGACAACTGCTTCACCAAGTTACTTATGTCCTTATTTTCCTCCATGTCTCTGTGTCACCCCATCTCCTATATAGTCCTCAATGTCAGACACTAATATCTCTTACAATTCCACTGTGTACCATAGATAGGCCAGATGGGAAGAAGAAAAAGGACAGGCTGATTGCACTCCTAATATGACCTATTGTAGAAAATATTTAATGACATAATAGTACATTTTGAAATTTGCTGTTTCTTTTTTGTTTTAATTATTGTTCAGTTTTTAAACATCTGAAATCCAAAATCCTGGGTTTACATTTCTGTTTAAATGACACTGAGAACAGTAGTAACTAATAACTTCCTCCAAATCATAAATAAGTCACCTGAGATAAATAGTTAATTTTATGGGACCATACCTAGACTGTTAATTCTGTCATCTAAGTTTGTACTGTCTTACATAATTGATCTGCTTTGAAATAGCTGAATGAATTTTACCCAGCTCATACTATGTATTTCCTATCTAAATACCACATCTTTCAAATCGTATATGCTGTTATCCCCATGATTATGGTACACAAACTGTATAAGATAATTGCAGCGTTCTGCTTTATCTAGAGATATACTGCAATGGGCCTGCTCTGGCTCTGAACTGAAATAACCATGGAATTTTATTAGGCTTGTCAACTCATGTGTCTCTCACCCTTTCCTTAATCACAGTCACTGTTTCTGTCACTCTTTACTAAAACTCTGTAATAATTATGCTTTTGTTCCTTATATTTGCAGTAAACAATATTGTCTAATTTCTAAGCCACATTCTCATTATACCCTACATACAGAACAGCGTGCTTGTTTGTTTTCTTGAATATGCAGTTTTCATGTCCCACCACACAACTGCTCATGCTAAATGGTTGTGAGACTGATGAACATTTCATTATAAGCCTTCAGCCATGAATTTAACATTTTATCTTGAACTGGTACAAGTTCAGAGGAGACTGTAATTAGTATGTTGTACAGGGGCCAGTGTGCATGGGTCTTGCCATCTACATCACCCAGTATCATAGTATAAAATCTCTATTTTCTACCTTTTATGGATGTGGGTGGTTGAAGAAACAGTCATCAGTTTTAGAACCCACACCTACTCTTAGCCAGTAGTGTAAAGAAACTGCACTTTAGAAGCTATGGCCTCATGCTAAATATAGTGCCTATATTAATGAAATATCCAACATTTGCTGCCAAATAATAATGGTCCCTAACCAAAAAGATCACAAGCTAAAAGTTCCTGAGCAATCAACAGAGGCTGGAGGAACTATTTCTTTATTCAGTGTTTTATAAACTTTAAAGAGGAAATCTCTGTCTCATTTACTATGCCATTAGAGACCTAGTTGTTTGGACCTCCTGTATCTCTGCAAGTTAAATGGATCCACCAGTTATAAAACAGTGACCTAAACATTCACAGACTGATAAACCACGTTAGAGAGACAGGTTTATAACCTACCACCACCCAAACCTCTAGAGTAAACTTCCCTTTTAAGTTAAGCAGTGTAGCTCACTATATTCCTTTAAATGTAACTTGGAAGACTGGATTGGTGTTTACAAATTTACTTTGGGATTGACTGTTCCATCCCTCCTGGACAAAGGCGGTGTCACCTGTTGAAGGGTACTGGCAAGGAAAGAATGGCCATAAGATTCAATGGCATCAGGATATTTATGAAACTAAAGAAGTAGAAAATATAATATGCATAACAGACATCCAACTCCTAGTGAAGAATGTTTCTGTATTGCAAATTAAACTATACAGCAGAGTTTCTTGTTACTTTAGTAACGGTCATTCCTAAACATTTTTTGCACAATACAATATTCAACTTGTTATCTTTTGTTACTTAAACATCTCATAACCTTTCTATCTAATCTCTCTGGGGCCACTCTGAATATGGGCCAGTCCAGCAAGGTTAACTTGGTCAACACAATTAAAGAAATAAATAAATGTAAGTATTTTTTCTAGCACAAAATATGTATAATAAAGATATCTTTTTAAGCAGCACTCAACTATTATCACTTAATGATACAGTTATTCAGTATAGGAGCTTTTTGAACTCAGTATTATGTTTGCATTTTGGACTTTGTTCTTGGTCTGAATTACTTGTATGTTGTCCATTACCACTGCATGAATATATATATATATATAGATAGATAGATATATATATATATATATATATAGATAGATAGATATATATAGCAATGGTTTCAAAGGATGTAATCTAGATAGCAAATACAATTTACTCAAAACAGGTATAATTCAGAACCAAAATCTGCCTTACTAAAACTGATCTGGAAATGCACCTGGAGGAAGACAAAATGCAGGCATCTGCATCAAATGGTTTTGTCCTAAGGCTTCTTAGCAAATTATTAACACTGATAACAAAACATAATATGAGTGCACACATGATAAAATAAAGCAATTAATTCTAATTTCAGCATGTTCTGAAATTTCAGCATGTACTGTCTAAGCAGCATAATTAAGAAATCCAGATATTATCTTTACAATGGGAATTTTTCAAATTTAGCTGTAATAATTAAATAGTTATACAACACACTTGCTCAGGTTCTCTGAAACAGTACACAGTTTGATACTATATATCAACTACAGCAGTATAGACATACAAAGTTTCATGCCCTCAGGTTTTATTAATGACCTCTTGCATGAATTATATCTGTCCAACATAACAATGCATGCAGACAACCTGCTCCTCTCAAAAGCAGGGGAATCTAATTCATTAGTTCAAAAAGGTATTCAAACAAACTTCAATAAACACCAAGATTAGGTTTAATTAAACAAGCTCACTATTAAGCTTCTTTTCCTCCAAATGTTTAGGATTTCAAAGGGACTATATTACATCACCGACCACTTAAAAAGTGAATGGTAATTAATCGACCCTATGTAAGCGAAAGCTTACAATTTCGAACTGTCAGAACAGCGATTTTTTTTCCTAGGGAAAAAAAATCACTGTTCCAAAACACATACACACAACACAAGCACACCAAACAAACAGCAATCTACACACATACACCTAAAATCTTACACCTAACCCTACACTGAAGTATACTAAACAAACTATACTAAACTATACACCACTAACTATCCACTTACCTTAACCCAAACCCTAACCCTAAGGTCCGACACTATCGCACACTCACTTCAACTGCTCCCTAACCCTAACTCACCTAACCCACCCTAAACCTCACGTCCACACAATCGCACACATACCTAACCCACGCCCTAACCCTAACTCACCTAACCCGCCCTAACCCTCACGTCCACACAATCGCACACTTACCTGAACCCGACCCATAACTTTCCACCACAGCACTGAAAACACTGAAGCAACAGAAACGGACAATCAAATTCTTTCTGTAGGAAAAAAATGCTGTTTTCTGTTGCTTCGATATTTTCAACTGTCGCTGCATAGGGTTCGATATTAGAACATTCAAAGGTTTGAAACCTCGATGTTCTAATATAGACCCATTTCAAATACCTTGACAGGACTGGACCCTGTTCCTAAGTCAAGTTTGATTACATTTCATGAAATTAAGATTGATTCAGTCTGTAATGTTTAGCAAATATGCTCTTCTGAGCACATGTAATGTTCCCAGAGTTGTATTTTTTTATAGTTCGTATGGCTTTTCTGATCTACTTCTACTTACCGAACATGAGATGAAGTTGCCAAAGATGTAGTTTCGGAAACAGCCAGATCACTTTAAATTAACTCTGCAAAACATCTTGTCCAGCAACATTTCAACAGCAAATTGAAGCAACCCCCCCCCCCAACTAAATATACCAAATCTGAAATCACACTATAGTGGAGAAAAGGGCAAACTTCACCATGGTGGCCAAGTGGTTCATCTCATCATTATGAAATTCGATGAAGTGGGATTTCAGTAAGTAGAAGTAGATCTGGCTTTCCATGTATCAGCAACAGAGCTAAGTATGCTTGATTTGTTTTTCTTTAGCCTTGCTGCTCCTGCAAAAATTGGAACTACCTGGGTGTCTCATTCTCAATTGCTCTAGTTTATGTGCTTGCATATCCTGGAATATTATAACTATGTGTCTCTCAGTATGCAATACAATATAATCACAAGGTGTAGGTATATCAGTGATTAATGCTAGTTTTACATTTTTTTTCTTTGACTGCAAAATCTGGTGTTCTTCCTTCTACTTTCTTGACTGTTATTGTCTTTTGGCTTTTCCAGGTTAGGGGTCGACACAGCAGAACTCTGGTCCACTAATGATTGGCAGTAGATTTTCACGAACGCCAAGCTGCCAGCTCAATGTTCAACCAATGAAGGCAAGCCCATTTACGCATGTCTTTCAAACTCCCACCCAACCATGGGGAGGACATGCAGACTCCACACAGAAGGCACTCCCCGCACTCCAGCCGAGAATAGAATGGGAGGACCTTTTGCTGTGAGGCAACAATGCTATCGCTGCACCACCGCGGTCTCTTCTACTTTCTTGACTATGGTATTACATTTTTAAATAATGATTCAGGACATACATCGACTAAAAGGAAAAGGAGGAAATCTATTTTGAAAAAGACCATGAATATTAGTGAAACTTCTGGGGAAGAGTCTTCCTCTATAACTGATACTGAAAATGAACACAGGCAAGAGTCAACAGCTCCTAAATAACGGAGTTTGGTCAACACTTTAGGACCAGAAGAGGGGGTGGTAGAAAACATAAATCAGGCTCAAACCCTAGAACCATTGCTACATCTGTTAGTACCACAATAAATACTACCTGTAATGTACATATTATTTCTTCTGTAGCATTATATGATGTACAAATCCAGTTATTGAACAAAGGGTTAAACTTTATTCCTAGATTTTTTTGTGTCCAAAGATGTTTTTGCTAATGATGTGATTTCATTTTGCAGATTGTTAAATTTAAGGTTACATTTTGGTACTAATAAATATCCAAATGATCATGATTCTCATACAGAGTTTAGACTTCGGAAATCCAAATGAATTCCTCCCATGAACAAGCATGTTGCCACCTTCTAGCAATGTGTTCTCAAATATCTACATTTTAGGTTTGGATCTGGTACAGGCATTTCTAAAAATACTTAATCTAAATTAGAAGTTCAAGCTTTGACAATTCTTCAAAATAATACTAGTTTGGTCATTGTTACAGCTAACAAGGGAGGTTCTATAGTTGTAATGGACTGGTCTATGTATGCCAAGAGACAACTGTCTGATTGCCAGTTTTATGCCAAAATGTCACTAGATCTAACCTGATATAGATAAATTTCTTCAAACAACTGTAGATGAGGGTATTATCAGCAAGGAAGTGACCTTTCACTTAACTGTACAGGATCACTTACCACAACAACTTCACACATTGCCTAAAATACATAAAGATTTGTATAAACCGCCAAGTAGATCCATTGCTTCAGGGAATGGCCCCTTAACCGAGCCACTGTCAGCTTATCTCACCAAATATCTTAAACCAGTAATTCAAGGTGTTAGAGCTAGGACCCAGGATACTACAGATTTTTTAAATATCATTTCTGATATGCAGCTAGAACATGGCTGGATTATTTGTACTTTAGATGTAACAGCATTGTAAATAAATATACCACATAGGGCTGGTCTGATGGCATTGGAATATTGGCTTTATCATGTTCCATTATATAGTCCTGGATTCAATACTTTCCATTTATGTCTAACTAAACATGTACTTAATACATTTCTTTTATTTTAATGGTGAGTGCAATCTACAATTAAAGGGTACAACTATGAGGGCATCCTTTGCACCCATTTATGCTGACTTTTTTATGGGCTCCCTGAGAAACAATTCATATATGATACCAATCACAATTTATTTTTGGATGAGATAGTCATATGGCATAGGTATGTGGACAATTGCTGGATGGTATGGAGGTCAGACATTGATTATCTGACCGAATTTGTTCAATATCTGAACGATAATACATGGGGTATTCAATTAACTCTACATTATGATATCAATCGGATTTCTTTTCTGGATGTTATTGTTGTCTGCAAAAGTGATGGTACTTTAGACAGTAGTGTTTGCCATAAACATCCCCAATTTAACACTTTGTTGCACGCTTTAAGTTGCCACTCCATGCACATTATATGCAATATCCCCAAGTCACAATTTTTAAATATTCATAGGATTTGTTCATCTGATGAAGCATTTATTTTACATCAAAATTATCTGATTACCAGGTTTTGTGACAGAGGATATAATAAGCATCATATAATTCAAACTAGTAATTTGGTACAAAATCAGGACAGATTTCATCTATTAAAATATAAACATAAGGACTTTAGGGGCAAATCTGCCATCAGGTTAATCAAAAGCTATAATCGCAATACCTCTATTTTATGGATTTAATACAAAAACATTGGAATATCCTGTTACCAGATGACGAGTTGTGTGACATTTTGACACTAAGATGCCTCTTCTCATTCAGAAGAGATAAAACATTGTTTTTTTGTAACCATTATAAGGGCAGATCTCACCATAAGGACTCACATCAAACTATGATTGGTTGGGTCTGCCCCTTGTGGTCATACTACTTTATGTAGATATGTGTTGAAAAGTAAACAATTCACTAGGAGTAATACTCCTAACGTTTATGATTTATGACATTAATGTATTTGGTAATTGTAGCACATATTGAATTATTTATTTAGCCACATGCACAGGTTCTGCTTTCTATGTGGTACAAATTTCATGTCACTTAATGCTGATTTCAGAACACTTAAGTGACATTAGGAATAAATGGATATGCACTGTATTATACAAACTCACCATTAAATATTCCACTGCACATTTTATGTTTGTAATTATTGATGGCATTTTGGGGGACAGGAATTATAAAGCTGGATGGCATAATATTTTAAAGAAAAAGGAGAATAGCTGGATTATTATACATGGAGGGTTATTTCCACTGGGTCTTAATGAGCATTTGCAATTATTCAATCAAAACAGGAATAGGTAGGATAGGTCAGTGTTTATTGAGCTGTATGCCTTTATTTTGTATACACTGATGAAGGCTAATATGCTGAAACCAGTCTGTATATGGCTTTGACCTGTTGGCTGTTTTACTAATGAATAAATAAATTTGGATTATTTCATCTCATGATTAAGTGCTGGACATTTTTGTTGGATTGGATGATCCCACGTGATTAGTACTTCACTGTTTTAAGTAATTTTGTGGTTCATGTTTTCATCTACCAGTGTGTTGTCTGTTGTAGTGTTTGCACAATCTCCATTGTAATGGGCTGACCAAATTATTGCACCCTTCAAGGCGCAGACCCTCTGGCATGATAGTATGACCATTAATAAGATGTGAGAATCTTCTTAGGTCTGCACTACAGAAACTATATTTGTCTGTATTTTCCACTTTTTCTATAGACTTTGAATACCCGTTTGCACAAAGTCCACTATCTTGAGCTGTCATTATTTACTTTTCACTTTTCTGGTTTAAATTCCTTAAGACATTCATGTGTCAAATCTTGATTAGCATGAGGTTGTTCCAGCAGCTCTGTGTGCTTGCCCCTGTGACTGTGAGCATTTCAGTTTTCTTTCATTTTCTTCTGCTCATAATTTTTATACTATTTCTGTTGCTTTTCTTACTTTATTTTCCTGTCTGTTTTCTTCTGGTTTGATTTCTATTACGATTACTTTCTAAATGATTTGGACAGTACGAGAAAACATGCTATATTAGACTCGTTTTCTTCATGGTTTGGAACTTTCACTATATTTGGGTCTGATGATGTCATTGAATATGTATGCCATCCCAAAACTGCAGATCTACACATATAGTCAGTTTCAAGCAAGCCCATACTTCCTACTGACTGAGGAATGTATAATCTTGCCAAGCACTGCTGTTTCCATATAATTTATTAAGAATGAAGCAGTTTAACCCCGATGAACCAGTCAGCATGGTCTTTGATACTTACAAAGACTAAAAACTATGACCCTGATTCAAAAAACTTTTTCTGTATCATGTGCAATGAATCTGACAGATGAGTGGCCATGAGCAGTGTGTGTGCAAGCAGAAATACAGGACAAGTAATCTTCTCAGGCACGATGCTAATGGTCATATTATGGCATGGTAATGATATTACACGGCTGTAAAATGACATGATAATTAACAACATCATTAAACTGTGTCTCTTACTATATGGTAATAAGGCAAAGCAAGATGGTCGAGTGATTCATACATGTATAAATGCTAATCAGCAGCAAATTTTAACTTGTCTGACTGCTTATGTTCAGAATTAAGTAATAATTAAATAATATTAGGGGTTACCACTGCATTAGTATATCTGTATCCACAAGAGGTTCTTGTTGTAGCTGCTTTCCCAGATGGTACGTAATGCCGGTCCTGGAGGAGCCAGGTCATCTGACTGCACTTAATGTTTCATGAAATCAATGACACCGACATTGTGGACCAGTACTGTATAGACTGGCACACTATCCATAAAACTATGAGCACGTGTCAGCTCATCTGCAGCTCTGTGGGTGTTATGGAGTACCTTTCCCAGTAGACACTAAGGTATCTGTGGCTTTATGTATATTAGTTAGGATAACCTTTCAGCAACATACTGGGAACACAATGGGAGTACTTTAGATATCTTCCTTGAGAATATTCTATCAGGTTATTGATGCTATACATGTGCAGGAGTACTTGTGGTCCCCATCTACCCTGAAGGAAATAGCCAACAACTTGAGGGAGCTCTATAACACAGCCTTTTCACCTGATATATTCAGGGACATAGGCTGTACCCATAATGAAATGAAAAAAATAAAAAATCTGGTGAACCAGAAAGTAGGCACATGAACCACAAAGAATATCATTCCAGCAACTGTCAGATAGACTGTAATGCACAAGGTATCATACATCGAGTGTGTGTGTGTGTGTTTGTGTGTGTGTGTGTGTGTGTGTGTGTGTGTGTGTGTGTGTGTGTGTGTGTGTGTGTGTGTGTGTGTGTCTCTGTGTGTGTGTGTGTATACCAGCATTTTTCAGAAGGTGACTTCCCCAAGCGGCATCTTGTTAATGATGTCATATATGCCACAAAACCCTGGTTCATGACACCCACATGAAATCCACAATATCAAACAATGTAGGAATACAACCATGCCTTGACACAAACAATGAAAATTATTGAGTGAGTGTTTCGGCTGCTGAATGTACACTATCACTGTTTGGATTCATCCAGTAGTACCCTCCAGTATAACCATGGCACATGTGCACAAATAGAATCAGTATGTACAGTGTTACACAATATCATACATAGGAAGCAGCAACAGTAGGGTGGGCACTTGTAGGAGCAGTAGTCCCAAGCACACTAGGCAATGGATGCTGAGTCAGATAAGGAGTCAGAGGAGGAGCCAGCAACAGGGGATAACCATACCAGACAGAAGTGGGAGCAGCATGCCATGGCTTTGACAAAGATGAAGTGGCCTGCACATAGCTGTAAAACCTGGTAGACAAGAGTAAAGCAGGTGCACTACAGTATGAGTGGTGTATGTAAAGCCAACATCAGACTATGCTTACCCATGTATACACTGGTCACTCTGTGCATTAGACATGGGCGACTCGTGTAAGAATGTACAAAAGGCAGAGCGTGGTTATCATCCTTTGGACAACTGAGGAAGGGAGCACAGGAGTGGATGACTTTCTTTGGGAGATGTGTGAATGACGAAGATTATGAAAGGAAAACATGTTGCAGTTCCACCATACCAGAAGCTCCAGGTCGATCTGGGTCCCAGCCTACCACTGTCACCTCCACATCTCCTGCCCTAACTGGTTCATCTTCCACAGGAAGCTCTGCGCTGAATGAGCAATGCCGGGGGGGGGTGACATCTTTGTCATCCATCGCCAAGTGGTAGTGATTATGTCCAGATGGTTGGATGTCCAAATCCAAGTGCTGGAGAACCTCCATTCATTGAGTTGCATCCCTCTCCAGCACGATCTCCACCATCTGAGACAGGGCTCAGTGATGATAGTACCCAGGGTGGTAAGTAATCTCTGACTCTGTCAAAGTTGACAGAGATTGCAGCCACTGAAACACCACCTATCCACCATCTTAGTTTCTCCCACCATTTTTTGTCACTGCCTACCACTGTAGGTTTCATCTCAACATGATCTTTACTTTGTCTGTTTCCTTCATCATTGTGCCCCCCACACTTTTTCATTACACATTCTGCAGTTTTCTGTCTTCCCCTGCTACCTAATATAATAATCTTTTCTTCCTCTTACATCCAGTACATCCTTGCCAAACTTACCTTCTCTTTATGTGTGAAAAATGGGCATCTGTCCCTCAAAAAGGAAAAGGTCCATCTTTTCTCCCCTGTACTGCTCATTGTTTACTTGTTCACCTTCTGTTTTACCCTCTATTTTCATCCCATTTTCAGATTTTGCTATACTCTAGTTTCCACCATTTACTCTGGTCACAAATAGAGAAATACACCTTATACATGCCCATGCATGGCTTCTGAATCAGTTATATTTTCTGCTCGGACTATGCTTGCTGGGTCACAAAGAGCAACATCAATACCCATGGATAACTGTTTAGCACCATCACTGTTTATCAAATATGAAGGAGCTAGGCTGCCATGTTTCATACCCCCAACTATTCAGTACAGCCACAATCATGCACTACATATATTGACCTTGCCCAGCACTGGCCAAGTAAATGGGTTGAGTGTCATTGCATGACAGTAAGCACATATAACATACAGTACAGCAAAGCATTACATGCCACTTATGCTTGTGAGTCATGAATTAGAGCCCAAAGGTGGTGTCTTGAGGACTCATTGTTCAGCCTTTTAATCTTTCAGTCTGCGGGTGTGCGATACGCTCTGTTTTTCCAGGAAGTATTTTGTCTGACTGCTGCTGTAGCTCAGCTTGTAAATAAAATGCTTCACAGAATACAAGTGGTGAGGGTTAAGCCCCCTCAGGGTTGTATGCCTTTTTTTTCATTCTCTAAGAGTGTGATATCCAGCTGTTAAGATGTTTCCCTAATGGTTTTTGTCTGAGTGCCTCTGTAGCTCGGTTTGCATATGAAATACTTTGCACCATGCAAGTTTTTAGGGCTGTGGGTTCATGTTCCATATGGATTCCATGTAGGCGCATCATTGTTAAATGAGGTTGGTGATTTCCTGACCTCTGCTTTATAGTACATATAATGTGGTCATACACTTATTATGTACATTCAATTGGTCACTGTATTTGTACTTTTTCCCACTTACACATGTATGTCTTGCTGTAGTTTTTTCTCTTTACTTATTAGGCATTTACATGTAGCAGCATCAAAGCCAGAATGTCTGCCATGAAACCACGGCTGTTACAACACTACCAGTGGCTACTGCTTCACCACCAGAGAACCACTACCAATGGTGTCCCCCACTCCAAAACTCACTTCCACTCAACAGGCAGCAGCACAAACTTTTGTCTGTGCATCTAATGGCCACCTCTCCATTGTGTTTGCCACTTCACTGATCTTTTTATGGCCTCCTTTTACAGGCTTGTCCACTTTATATGTCTGTCTGTTTGTTTGTTTTTGTGGCATTACTACCTACTCCACCCTCCTGTCTTCTTCTAAATTCCCTTACTATCTTCCACAAGTTTGCTTCTGTACATATATGTCTATATATCTATATCTCTGTCTGTCTATCTATCTTTATCATTTAGTCAAAATGTATTTAGGAGCATAGAAATAACACTAAGCAAAAGACCACTGGGACAATAAGATACCTAACCAAAAATTAAAAGTCCTTCCCACCACTTTCAAGCACTTAACAGTACTCACCTTCCAAACTGAGCAGGGCCTTCTATGATATAGCAAGTGTAAATGTGCATCTATCCATCTAGTCATCCAGAATAGCCTTAAAGTTAATCAAAGTAATACTTTGTTTGACCTGTAGTGGTAACTTATTACATATTTAGGAATATGTTGACTTGGGAATCTGTCACTCCAGCAGTTCTTGTTTATTTATTGCTGCTGATTTAAATCCTTAGTGTGTGTCTGTAGAGTCACATCTTTTACATAGAAATAGGAGTTCAAAAAACACTGGGTCTTTTATGGCTTGAAAAGTAAAATGTATGCCACCTTGCAGCAACCTGTAGGTTGCAGAGTGTAAATGGAATCATGCTAATATACCAGAGTACTAGAAGTATTTATGACCTTTTTGTTGCTCATCCCTCATCCCAGGCAGGGTATTTCATTTAGATGCTTTAATGCATAGGACCACATCAGGATGGATAGCAGCATCACAAAATATAAACAAACTGGTTAATAGATAGACCTTACTCAACATCTTACTACAAAATGGCAGTCAGACGTGCATGTTCTCAGTATTTATACACTTGTGCAAGCCCTTGGATAGCTTCTTAAAGGTACATACACACACATTGATCTACATTCTCCCTCTTAAAAAAGATTGTCCTTTGTGAAAACAATATTAGAGTTAGACATACATTACTATAGACATTAGAAACAAAACGCAATGTTCATGTCCAAGTTGCTGTGTATCTGCTACATGGCCTGGAGATACAACCAAATCTCATAACATAACAATCTGGACTTAATTTAGCAACAGGGATAGTCTTCAGTGAACAACTCACATCAGGAACTTCTGGATTTTTCATGGGAACAGGAATAGTCTCTGGAACTTCCTCCAGAATTAGAACACTGGACAGCTCACTCTGAGATAAAGAGTCTTTTTCATAGACTATGTGTTGTGGCATAGGGTCAGACACTGGTCTCAAATGTTTCTGATTCTACCTAAACTCTACTCCTTGTGATTTCACAATGTATGATCTCAGCTCTGGCAAATACTGTTCATGATACCAATCCAATTATAACCTTTGGACATTTGCCTCCTTACCACTTGTCCTTCTCATAATGGATTGAGCAGTTTGTTGGTCTCATCGTAGTAAGACTTCTAACAGATTGGCTTTCACTGACCTGTTGTTCTTGACACATGGAACCAACAATTGACTACTGATTGATAATGTGATTGAGGTTTGTCTCAACAGAAGTCTCTGAGCAAGTGAACCAAGATGTTTATCACGAGGAACATTTCTGAGATTAAAGAAATTCTGGAAAACATCACTATTGTCTCATTTTGACTTCTCTAGTAACTGCATTACACTTTGAACTGCACATTCTGCCAAACCATTTTTAATGCAGGTACACAGGGCTACTCATGGCAGGAGTAAAGTCCCATTCTTCAACAAATCTTTTG
This sequence comes from Protopterus annectens, assembly GCF_019279795.1. Taxonomy (NCBI): domain Eukaryota; kingdom Metazoa; phylum Chordata; order Ceratodontiformes; family Protopteridae; genus Protopterus; species Protopterus annectens. The sequence continues at coordinate 1,887,418,938 of NC_056726.1, forward strand.
AATTGCTGGCCTATAAACTGCATGCCATTGTCAGAAATAACTTTGTGCAGACTACCATACACTGCAAAATGATGCTTCATCTTAGTAATGACAGTACTAGATGCTAGATTAGGAAGTAGATGAATCTCGAGTCAACTGGAGTAAGAGTCTACTAACTCCAAATAACGCTGACCATTCTGCTCTAAAATGTTGGTGGCTACTGTCAACCAAGGTAGTTCAGAAATCTGGCGTAGCTGAAGTGGTTCCTTCTGTTGATGTGGCTTTGTACTATTACACACCAAACAAGATGAAAGTGTTCTCTTGATTTCTTGGACATAGAAGGCCAAAATACTAGTCCTCTCACCCTTCTTTTCATAGAGTCAGTTCCTAGGTGACCACGATGCAAGAGAGTAATGTACTCTTTTTTCACGGACTTTGGAACAATTACTTTCAAACTGTATACCATTGTCAGACAAAATATCATCTCTGTATGGAAAATAAGGTTGCACTTCTTGAGGTAAACTAGATTGCTTTGACGGCCATCCTAATCATAAAGTGGTTAAGCCTTTGTAAAACTGAAAGTGGCTATGTGATCTCTCAACTCATCAAGATGTGTGGAAGAAAAAATTCTCACTTCCATGACTTCAAAATCAAGGTTCTCATTTACATGCTGTTTTGTGGTGTTTCTGAGCAGTTTGCCTTTCTTGCAGACAATATTGAAATTATACTTTTGTAATCTCAGCATCATACTTTGCAGTCTGGCTGGAGCTGAATGCATAGGCTTTCTCAAGATAGTGACTAGAGGTTGGTGGTCTGTTTTGATCTGGATAGGTCTACCATTAAAATAATCATGGAACTTCAAACATGAAATCACTATTGCCAAAACAGCTTTCTCAATCTGGGCATACTGCATTTCAGTTTGGGTAACAGTTCTTGATGCACAGGAAACAGGTTGAACCTCTTGTAAAATGACTGCACCTAGACCAAATTTTGAAGCATCACATGAAAGATTAACTGGTTTATGAACATTGTAGCATCCAAGAGTTGGTGGACTGGCAATTCTCTGTTTCAGGACATCAAATGCTCTTTGGTGCTGCTCTAACCAAGACCATGATACATCTTTACATGTCAGCTCTCTAAGCGATGTTGAAAGTGGGCTCAAATCTGGAATGAACTTGCCTAGATAGTTAACCACGCCAAGGAAACATTGCAGGGCTTAAACACTGGAGCTGGCATCTGAAGAATGGCTGTTTGCTTAGAAGGGTCTGGTCATAAGCCTGAACTGGTAAATAAATGACCAACAGAAGTAACCTCTTGTAGACTGAATTTGCATTTCTGTGGATTGTTTATTATTTATTTATTTTATTTATTTTACATTTGTTTACCGGGATAGTTCGATTGGATACATGTCCATTTTCAGTGGAGGCCCAGGAGAAGAGCTTCAAAAAGACATTCAACAAACATTTCTACAGTTTAAAACACAAAATAAAACACAAATAAAATGATTTTTACTCAGATGTAAACAAACACAAAAACAGATACACAAACAAATTATTACATTTTTACTCAAATGGAAAATTCTAGCCAATATTTTTAAGAAAGATAGGGTATTGAATGCCTAGTAGGCTAACCTGGTAGTAGATCCAAGGAGATCATAGGATTTATAAGTTAAGAAACAATAAAGTGTAGGCAGAAGTCCTCCATGTGCACACAAGTGATGGTTAGAGTTAGAGTTAGATTGAGCTTAAGATTAACTTGGCATGCCCTTTCTAGAACTTTTCTGAGGTTTCTGTCATGTTGAGTTTCATCATGACCTCCTACCAGTATGTCGTCTACTATAACAGCACAAGGGTACTCAGAAAAAAATTGCTCCATGGCACGCTTGAAAGACTTCACTAGCAGAATTTATCCCAAATGGCATTCTTAAAAATCTGTACCTGGCAAATGGAGTAGTGAATGTAGTGAGCAATGATGAATTCTTGTCAAGGTGAATTTGCCAAAATGAGCTCTTTGCATCTAAAACCAAACAAAAAAGGCATTTGGCATTAAGGCTAGGACTTCTTCAACTGTGTGCATTGGATGATGATGAGTTTTTTTAGCACTTTGTTCAAATCTCAAGGATCAATATATATTCTGATGTCATCTGAACTTTTCTTATGAGCTACCACCATGGGAGATTCCCATGCAGTTGGAGTAGAAGAACCAACTGGACAAATCACACCTTGTTGCATGATTTTATCTAGCCCAGCTTTGACTCTGTCCTGCATGGCTATTGGAAATTTTCGTGCTGGCCTGATAACCGGACTGACATCTGGACCTAACTTCATGGAGTACACAACTGGAAGTTTCCCTAATTTGTCTTTGAAAAGATCAGCATAGGTAGAAAAAATGTACTGAGCAAAATTAGAGTAGTGGCCCTTTAAGCCTTTTTAAATGAAAGCAATCCCATTTTCAAACTGGCTCTGAGCTCTAATAATGACTGGACATGCCTCTTGACCACATAAAATAACAAGTCATTGCTTCTTCCAGCACAGTAACATGAAAGCACGACTGAGCCTTCAGTTTGAATTTCTTCACCTCTATAAGCAAAAAGCTTCCCACTCCTTGCCAAAACAAGCCTTTCCCCTTGACACAATCTAGCAAATGTTTCTGCTGACATAACATTGCACTTGGAGCCTGTGTCAACTTTACATACATACATACAAGTATTTCAAGCACAGACATTAATGCCCTTCTAGCTTGCCAATATACCAAAACACCTTTTCCCATAATAAGTGTTCAGGCTGTTCTTAAAAATATCTAAACTAGTACTTGCTTTAATGTAATTTGGTAGTCTGTTCCATGCATCATTACTCTGTCAGAGAACCAATTAGTACACTTCTCATTCTTATAGAATCTTCTACATAGGTTATCTGATGATTCTCTAGTACTTTTTGATAACCCCAAACATTCCCAGAGGTAGTTGTCTCTAAATGCCCTATATACTTGATTAAGGTCTCCTCTTAGATATTTGTAAGAGACACTGTACAAGTTAATATATTTTAGTATTTTATAATAACTTAAATTTTCACATCCATGGATGCCCTTGGTATATCTCTGCTGTACTCTTTCCAGTTTACTCATGCTTATTTTCTTACAGGGTTTCCATATTGTTATTCCATACTCAAGCCTGTGTCTAATGTAACTAGCAAACAATGACCTCATCATTTTCGATTTACTAAACTTTATAAATGCTTTTATGCAACCTATAGTTCAATTACTATAATGAACCAATTAGATGATATGACTAAAAAAACTTGTAGCTGAATCTAGCCATATACCCAGGTTGTTAAATGAGTCTACAGTTTCAATCACCGTGTGCTGTATTAAATGTTCACTTTTCGATTTGTGTCTCCCGAATCTCATATGCTTAGTTTTTTATGTATTTATCAGCATATTATTCTCCTGTGCCCAAATGGTCAATTTAGTGAAATTATTTTGCAGACATGCCTTATCTGTAACACATGTAATCAGTTTACCCAATTTCAAGTCGCTTGCATATAAATTGTAAAACATCTCAGATGAAAAACTTAGGTCTGAAAGATACACCCTGGGATTCATGAAGCTTGCGCCATGCACTGGAGAAGTGTCAGCGATCTAGCACCAAATATGGCCGCCAAGCAGCGATTCACGTAAGAGATGTTTCCACATGCACTACCAGCATACGCCAGAGCTGTGCAGCTCCCGGTGCATGCATGCTAATTACCCCATGCGCAGCAGTGTAGCATGCAAATGAAGTTATATAGTGATTCAGGAAGTGGTCCAGGCATAGCGTAAGCATGTAGAAATGTAAACCAAAAAAGGTTTGCATTTTCTCAAACATAAACTCGGAGCCATGAAAGCGGACCAAACTTATGTATTATAATGTTAATATATGCCAATGGCTAAATATATAGCCAATGGCATGAAACAACATGCACAACATATAAAAAATAACATTTAATGTCATGGCCACACCAACGCAAAGTAAAACTGTAGTGCATCGGTGTGCAAACGGGATCACAAGAAAAATATATTTAGATGTTATAAAACTGTAATGTAATGCAATTCATGATATCCCCGTAATAGTCAATGGCACGTACACTACACCACAACCATGGCACAATGGTTGCTAAGGGTCTGTGACAGTGTTCCGAGCGGTAACTAAGAATTAGCAGTCAATGCCATGCAATTGAGTCAAGTAATACTGAATAGCAAATGCACCACTGGCGTAAGGATGTACCACACGGTGTAGCATTACAACACCGAGGAGTGGCCTGAAGGTAAACATGACATCAAGAGAGGGGCACGCCACTGTAGCTATAAGCACATTGGATCATTGCTAATCCGTGTTGCGTGTTGCTAAGCAAAGCCACAGGATAGGGGTGTGGAAGTAGCCATAGCTCTGCTTAGCTGAGAGCACACAAGGTAACTGAAAGTTCATGTGAACGTGGATGAAAACGCGCACGAAACCCAGTAAATGGCTGTGCGCGGCATACACCACAGCTGAAACAGGAAGGATACGGGAATACAATAAGGAAAGGCTGCAGCATGATAATTGGAGTACAAATGAGTAATTAACAACTAGAAATTCAGAGTGGGCCATAGACAACAGCTAACAAGGCTGCTAGCAGCTACTTGCAGAACAGGAAAGGGGAGGTGCAGCACAGCAAAGAAAAGAGAACTGTCACAGTAGAACAAAGCAAACTTGCAGTATATCAGCTACATAACACATTTCCCAACACAATCCTGGGTTGTGGAAGCACAAAACAAGAAAGGCGGCAGCTGGATGCATGCCTGACAATGGGAGAGGAATCGGGTTGAAAATAGAAGTAAAGAGCAATAGATGAATCACGGCAAACAAGCGTAAGTCAACACCAAAGGCCCCACAATAGCAGTACCTGCAGTAAAACCAATAATTAAGATACCCTGCAGCTGGAATAGCACAAACACACCCAATTACACCAGCATCATCCATTGCACAATATTATAAGATGTGAAAGCCCCACACACACACTTGTGTATTCCCAGACACTCTGCACCACTGGTGTATACAGATGGGGAACTTTTAATATTGGGCCACCATAGCTTTGATTCACCAGCATGTGTTGGAGACTGACGATGGTGTGGAGGATGATGCTGACAAACATCTCAGGCACTGGAGGAGGAGGAGAAGAGTGTTCAGACCCAGGGTAACCTACCAGGGGCTACATGATCTGGAGATAGTAGAGCATTACAGGGTGGACAGGAACATCATACAGCAACTTGTTGAGCTGTGCCGGCCATGCCTCAGAGCCAGAAGTAACAGAGGGGAACCCATCCCAGTGGACACGAAGGTATGTGTAAGCTTGAGAATACTAGCCACAGGTACCTTCCAAAGGCCAACTGGGGATATCATGGGGATATCACAGGCATCAGCATCCAGGGTACTCCACCAGTTCCTGGATGCCATGTTACCACATACCAATGAGCACATATACTTCCCCTGAAAACAGGAGGAGTTGGCCAGCAATATGCATCTCTTCCACCATGTGGCAGACTACCGGGAGGTACTGGGTGCAATAGACTGCACGCACATACACATCACGTCACTACCCGGTGAGCAGGGTATGCGCTACATAAACTGCAAGGGATTTCCCTCCATCAACTGCCAGGTCGTGTGCAATGCCCAGGGCATTATCATGGATGCGTGTGCTGGCAGCCCTGGAAGCTATCATGACTCCCACATCTGGCAAGTCTCACAGCTGTAACAGGTATTTGCCAGGAGGGACATCCCATATGGCCCCCTGGTGGGGGATGCTGGCTATCCACTGGAACCGTGGATGATGACTCCCATCAGAAATGCACACACAGCCATTCAAGATCTCCATAATGAGGCACACGCCAAAACCAGAATCATCATAGAGTGTGTGTTTGGGATGCTGAAATCATGGTTCTGTTGCTTGGACATATCTGGTGGATCCTTGCAGTACTCTCCAGGAACATGTGCCCACATCTTCATAGTATGTGCCATGCTACACAATATGATCCTGCGGCAACAGCTGCAGCATGGACAGAATGGTGAAGGCCCCCACATCCCACCACTATTGCCAAGGGACCCACAGGCACAGGGAATTCAGACCATGAATACCCTGTGCTAGCCCCAGTAGGCAGACAGAGGCATGCCCAGTATGCCCATGCCTTGGCAAATAGGGAACATATAGCACACACACTGACAGTGTAGGCACTCATGGACTGAGACCCTTCTCCACCTGCACACACAACAAACATGTATGGCACACAGCACACATACAATCACCTGTAAATTGTAATGTATAGGTGGTCTACGGTATGCATCCTACATAGGTAGCCCTCAACTATTGTACACACAACCGCCATTGGCACAAGGTAAGTCAATACCTGAACAGTAAATTAAGCTATCAGCATGTGTCCATACTGTATGTACAGGTTCATAGATACATAGGTAGGTACATGCCCAACCGCTGAGGCAACTCATAAGCATAGGCAAAACGTGTCTGCTGTCGCCACCCCATCAATTAACTAAGTGTCCCTCTGTGGAACAGAGCCACTTGTGGGATCCCTGTGGTGTAGCTACTGTTCACCACCCACTCTGCAAGGATTCCCCGGAGTGTCAGTGAGGGGTTTTGTTTAATGTAATCAGTGATGTAGTTCCAAATAATGGGGAGTATCTCTGACAGGAATCTTCACGGATGTGTACATGTTACATAGTATACCTTAAACACAGCTTGCATATATAGGTAGTTCTCCACAGAATAATAAACATGTAGAACACACAACCACTGAAATGTGTGTTAATCACCCTTGCATGACCAGTGCCTGCTCTGAGAGGTAAGATATCACTGCCAGGATTACAACACGCAACCATGTACACATTCATTACAATAACATACCAATAAGCTACCTGAGATGTACCAATGGCAGTTGTATATACTGACAGGATAAAACAAAAAAGGTAGGAATATGTTGAAATAGGACAAACCGGCATTTACCCAATGAAAGGTGCATGTTATATATATATATATATATATATATATATATATATATATATATATATATATACACACACATAATCATATATATAGAGAGAGAGGGAGAGAGAGAGAGAGAGAGAGAGAGAGATGTCGATATATGGGGATATATAGATAGGCTAACAACATCTGCATAACAATGGAGGTACATATAAATGGGATACCTACCACATACTGACTGCTTTACATACCGACACATGTAATCCGAGGCTTAAGTTTCAAAAGAACACAGTACTGAAACACTAGATGCGCGAGTTGTAATCTCACGATGTTAATGGACAGGTAGTCAATGTTTCTGGTGTTGCGGTTCGGGTAGGTTACTGTGTGTAAGTGTGTTTCTTAGGGCTGTAGTGTGTGTACGTGTGTGTTCTGTGTGTAGTGTGTGTTCTAGGGGGACTGTAATGTGTGGCTGTGGGTTAGCTTTGTGCATCTGTTTGCATGACCTAGGATGTGGAATATTAAAGCAGAGGGTGGTGTGGGGCGCAGACACCTACATGGGGGGTGTAGGGGGGCTTGGCCACCTGCTCATATGTAGTATAGGATGGTTCGTTTGGATGTGTTGGGTAGCAGTATGTCTGTGTGTGCATGTGTGTGTTCCATGTTCGTGTTACCTTCGCAAGTTACTGTCGATGTCGGTAATGTGGGGTATGGGAGTCTGGTCCTGGTACTGTGTGCATCGGAACACTGTGGTTTCGGGATTCCATAGGTCTCTCATATACAGCGGTTGAAGTGTTCATTTATGTGTATAACATGGACCATAGCAATCCCACATTCTGCCACTACCAACCTTTATGAACTAAGGATATGGAGAGTATATGCCTATACACTATTACAAATATGTGCTATGGACATGAGCCAATGATAGTGTTACCACCTGTCCCACTTTGCGAGGGACACTCCCTCTTTGGGCGGTTGTGTCCTGACAAAATATATTAAACGTGGCAAATGTCCTGGATTTGTAGGACATAATTATGTCCCATATGTACTGTAATAGTTGCATACAATAGTTATCTCTGTATCTAAAATACATACATGTTACAGGAAACAGGATAAGCAACTAAACTGCTACAAGAATAAGCTTATATTTAGGCAAGAAATGAAAGTTCTATCCCTTGTACTGACCGTGGGTTTTGTCGGTCTGTAAAATCAGATGTGTGTCCCGAAAAGGTCTCACTATGGCCATATTAAAAGGTGGCAACCCTAGCTAAAGAGGGTCAGTCATCAACACAACTACGATGACTGCAAATACACAGCTATCATGTAGCAACACATTATTACATTCAGATGTATTACCAAAGGGATTCAAGGACTAACATCATATGCATGCTATACAGGAACCACATAACAGTGCCTTAATGAATCAGCCTGCAATTACCATTGTATTAGTCCACAAAAGGATAGGTGTTCAAATATGGAAGGAACCCTCACGTACATAGTGATTATGTATAAAAGCAGTTCCTACACAAATGCATCTGCTAAGCACACCCAGCAACATCACCCCCACACCCAAACATATTACAATGCAAACTGAATTAACATCACAAATCATTCACACACTGCACGACATCTGCAGAAGCCTTAACATACCTTGTCAGAGACACACTAACATGGCCCTATGTGAAATAGTTGCTGTTATACAATGGAACAGCTGCTGATATAACAGGGTTTGTTTGCACTAATCCCATTTGAGAGGGTTGTGCGTACACCGGGATGTGTTAGAAATTAGTGAGTAACACCACAGTATGCTACACTTGTACACCAAATCAAGGATGTCTGGTGAGCACACTGTACACCACATAACAGTTCATGCACAGCCATACGGCCTTAAGCTGGCCAAACATCCTTGTCAGAATTAAACATCTGCAGAAGTATCAGGTACAAACAAACCCTGCATAAGTAGCACTGTTCCGAAATATAACAGCTGTACTCACATGTAGAACTAAATCGTCTAGCCATTAAACACTGTCTATGGGAGTCATGAAGCTAATATATCTCTGTGTGTCTCCATATAGCTGCTGAAATATATCACAAAAACACATCTAGACCATCTCCCTCGAAGGTAAGGCAAACGACAACGCCCAAAAGGAGTACTCACTGTTGCCATGTTATCGGCTCTTGGAGTAGCTGCACAGCTGATGTGCATCTAATTAACTACTTTGGAACAGCAATTGGTGGACAGGATACCACATGTTACCGATATGTAACTAGAAAAGGATGTGTTATCACACATTCAAACCATCTGTATATACCAGCTGAACATTACAAATAACATTGAAACACAAACTGAAGAGGATTGAATCAACAGTTAACGGCACCTCGGGTTACTAATAAGGTATGTAGAACAGTCTGTGTATGTATTACTTTTCTGTAGTATGTAGTACTTTTCTGTAGTATTTAAAGTGCACGCAATCTATATAGTGAAAACACTTATCTTGTAGTGATGTATTGTTGAGCATAGTAACACTTGTAGTATTTGTGTGTACTGCTGTAGGTCACAAGGCAAACACCGCATACACCACAAGGGATGCTATATAAGGGCTTTGCACAGAAATACTCCTCACCAGCTGATGTCAGTGGCAGAGCTGGTCCAACAAGTATGTGCTATAACAGGGGATAGTATATGTTGATATATTGTAACTGCAGCCATATGTACGGGTGTATTACAGAGAATAACATGTGGAAGGTTGGGCCACTGTGCAAGTATGATTTGCATTGTGGGATATTGTGCCAATAACTGTGTAATGTACAGTATTGGAGGCAGATATGTATTACAAGCTACATAGCATTACTGTAATGTTAGGCAAACATTAGTTATGTCAATTGGCATTTACAATACACAATAACAGGATACATATGTCTTTTAGTGAGCCGACAGCTTATCAGCATGATAGCAAAGTAAAATGTAAGAGTTATTTAACTATCCATGCACGTAAGACATGTAATATGTGCAAAGGTAGGTACTAGGCTGTCTTACCAAGGGTATCTATAAGCCTAGCTAGCATGTGTTGGCTTTCGACATCCCCATAGGTTGGTTCCCTGTGCCTCTGAACGGCAGAACCAATAGTTCCCTGTGCCTCTGTCCAGCATAGCCACTGCAGTGATTCCCGGGGTACATGTCTGTCTCCCATCCACACATCAAGGTTACCCTTGAAGAGTGCTCATGAGTGGCCCTGCCTGATGTACATTGGAATCATGTTCCAAAGCATGGGGAGTGTTCGGGTCAGGAATCTATCCATCCAGCACATCCTACTCATTGGTGTGGTTAGGTGTATATCCCTAAAGCATGCGACTCTCAGGGGCTTCTGTTTAGGTGGAACATATCCAGCAATACAGGGCTGGACAAGGGCCTTGTATGTCAAGCAGAGATCACCTGTGAGTATGCAGTATGCAACTGAGTACAGCTAGAGTTTCGTAGGTTGGCCTGCATAGGTCATCTGTTTGAGGTCAGTAATCCTCTTGGTGTGGTACTGGTGTGGTCTTCCAAGCTGTTGCAGTTGTCTTGTAAGGTATATCCCAAATGGGGTGTTGTATCCTTTAATGGGTCTAATATGACATGTGTAGAGTCACAATGGCCCCTCTGATCTGGATGCGAACCCATTAGAGATTAGGGGGGCCATATAGAAGGATATTCTAACCACCTTGTCATTATGGGTATCGAAGGAGAGATTGCTATCTACTGGGGTTCCCGGATCCCATATTACCTTTTCTGTATGTAGGGGACTAGCACCTATGTGGTAGTCATGGGTAATTAGTTATATCCAAAGGGGATGACTATGCACTTTTAGACATTCAGCTTGACGCCATGATATTAACACCAGGTTTCCATCTCATTGCGACCCTTCCAGAGGGTGTCTGTAACAGCTGGAGAAACAATTATGTCCCCTAGTTTGCAGTCATCTGCAAACCTTTTCTGCCAAAGCCCTCCTGTGCTTGTCTGTACATCAGAGAAGTATATACCGAACATGAGGGATCCTAGGACTGAGCCCTGGGGGATGCCAGTTGTAACAGCAGTCGGACCTAGGGTATGCAACTCCCACTGTCTGGGTTCTGTCCATGAGCCACTTTGCAAACCATCACATGATGTAGGGGTTAATGTTCAGGCAGATGGGTATGTTGATAATACCAGAAGGAGGAATGGTGTTGAAACCTATGAGAGATCTAGGTAGGCTGTGTGGACCTCCTTACCCTCATCTAATGCCTTGGTAACTGTCACTAAGAAATCTACCAGGTTTAGGAGGCATGGTCCACCCTTAACAATGCCAAACAGGGAGGGGTCAAAAGTTTGGAGGTACCCAATGTCTCTGTGACAGTGATTCATGATGTGCACCATAACCTTGCAGACCAGGCTAGTCAGGGCTATAGGAAAATAGGTCCCATGCTCCATTGTGGCGCCACCTTTGTGGAGTGGGATAACTGTTACTGTGCGCTATTCAGGGGGCACTATGCCAGATGTGAGGCTATTATTGAACATGGTGCATAGGTGGGGAGACAGTATGATCTGACGTTCATGTAAAACACAGCCTGGGATGTTGTCCGGTCCCATGGATGCTGTGATATTGCCTTTAGAGTGTGCAGCTTTGAGAGGGATCTGCCAGGATGTTTCCAATATCAATTGTTTCTGTAATGTTTGTGCCTTTGTGCTGTAACTCAGAGCAGATCTGGTTGTTGACATTGAGATATGTGACATAGCTATAGAATGCTTTGTGGTTGTTGGTGGTATTAGTTGCATTATAGTTTTTGTAGCTAGCTTTGGAGGATCTTATAAGGGATCTCACCTTCGTACTGAGACTAGCCAGGGAGCTCCTCCATGCATGGTATTGTACTCTTGTTTGCAACAGTGTCTTCCTCCTGTAGTACAATATGTTTATGGCAGGGGATCACCAGATTGGTTTAGTTAATTAGGAGTATAGCGTCCTGGTTTTGTTTGGGATAGCACAAGCCATGCACTCCTGTAAGTGCTTATAGAGTGCATTTGTGTAGGATTCAGCAGTTGTAACAGTACTGTCCATCTGCATGGGTGTCATGACGTCCACCACGTCTGTCTTAAGAAGCATCTAGTTGGCCTTGTAAACATATTATACTGTGGTTCCCTTAATGGGGGGTAGGTGCGGGATGTGGATATCAATGGTGTTCAGCACATGGTCTGATCGGACCAACGAGGAGTTGGCTTCATGTGTGGATCACCAGTCACTCATGATGGTAATGACTAGGTCCAGGATATTGTTGCCCCTGGTGGGTGTGTGGATATGTTGAGTCAGGGCATTCGTGTTTATGAATTCCAGAAACTGTTGAGCTAATGTGTTGGTACACGAGTAGTTTTCCCAGTTAATGGTGGGGTAGATTCAGTGAGACTTATGTGATGAGTGTGGTGTTGTACGAATGTGTACCTTCTCCACATGACAGTCAGGGTCAGGCTTGGTTGGAGAAACCTTTACCTCCAGTTTGGCTAGATGAGTGCATCTCTCACATGTTGTAGTGTTGGGTGGTAGGCGGAGAGGCTTCTCTGTGTACATGAGGCAATGTGTACATTGCCTCAAGATGTCCAGATTCATCAGATAGACAGGTGAGAACACTGGCAGTTGACTCTTAGACATGCCAGAATATAGAACTACATTCACCTAGATAAGTGAGGAAAGTGAGCACAAGAGCTTCATTACTCTAAGCAAGTGAGAAAAGTATGTACAAAACCTGTTCACCCATACCTGTAGGTAATGAGGAAGATTGAGCGCTATAGTAATTATTAGCTTATGAAGTGCTTACAAGTCCTGAACAAGTGCTTAGCATGAATAAGCAATCCAGATAGGGTCTTGGATAACATAAACACACGGCCCCCTCCCCCCAGCAGGTACACAAGCATATATCCATGTACACCACAGGGCCCCTGTACCCACAAATATGCAGGTACAAGCTGCACTCAGTCTGCATGGGCCTGCCCACATCACAGGTTGTATCATACACATATGGCAAAACAAGATGCTCTCCATGTACACATCATGTAAAACATAGCTTCATGTCAGGTTGTGTACACACGGAATGGTGCACACCAACAGATATCACAACCCACAAAGGGGGAGACACCACTGATAATGGGAAGTACTTTACTACTACCCTGCTGAGTCTGGTCTGGAAGGCCATGAACCTTGATCAATTAAGTGATGTCAGCAATACAGATGTAGATGACAGTATGGTTGATGTCACACTGCATAGCATAACCTTGCCAGGTCATAGGACATCATCACCCATACTGTTTACCACCTATAGCCGGTATACTAGATGTACATTCCTATGTCACAGGAGTGTTTTGCAATAGGACTGCTGGCAGAACCAACACTACAGAAGGTGTCTGAATAATACATGATCATCACACCAGTGGCAGCTACAGTATGTCAGGGTTAATGAATTTTATTTCCCCTCATTGTAGTCCATACCTCACAGACAAACAGAAGGCATCTGCCTATTGAAGTATGCAAATGACTATGACCTAGGAGCAATAGCTGACTCACATTGTCACCCCTATGTTAATAACCCTGTACCCATGAACTACCACCTAGGCAGCGGTCAACATAATGGACACTTGTGTGTGAGGGATGCAGCTGGGGAGTTGTCTTTCCTGTGATAGCTATGTCACCACACCTGTCAGGTAGTCATATGTGGCAACCCTAATAATGATAGGGTGCCATTCATGAATATAGATATCATTGTCCAGCCATACAGAACACTCAAGTGACCCATATCAGATCACATATTTCCTTTAAGGGGTATTGGCTATGTGCGGATGGCCTACACCAGCCTTCCCATTCCCCATCTCCACTATGTAGCATGATGCATACCCTGAATAAATCCATGTCCAACCCGTGATGTTGGACATGCTACATGTACTCATCCTGATCTCGAACACATACTTCATGGACATCCACCTACCACATGCTGGACAGATCCTTGTCCCATACATTTGACATAGTCCTGCCATACTATGCATTCCTGTCTGTCAAAGCTGCAAATCGCTCCCCTCTCAGACATGGTGTGATGACCGCATGGTAACGCATGGTATATGTATCATTAACACTGTGGATTAGTAATGTGGCACTGTTCTACCTGGCCCACAGACACACCTGTTGGCTACTGCCAGGTAACCTTTCATCCTAGATTCATACATGGCCCATGGCATATAGCCCACTAGTTGACTTTGACTGTACATGCTATAGTTGATATCCATCCCTGCAAATACCATCTGGCTAGCCAGTGTCCCATGTGTATCACATGTGCAACACAGGTGATACATGGCAGGATGTTGAATCGCTGTACAGTGCCATGTAGATGTATATGACAGAACACATACATGTAAAACCTTATGTGAGCATGTCTGCAGGGTCACAGGTCATGTCTGTTAAGGCAGTGTAAGTCCTTATATGTGACATATACACTGCATCAAGGTCGACTGCATTAATGTGGACACATCCAGGCATGTGCTGATAGGTAGGAATACCAGTACAGGCAAACACACATGCCCACATCAAGACAGCAACCACATGGAGTATGAGGAATGTAACCAGGTGACACACACACATATATGGTGATAATATCCACTCAACATTGAGTGCCACATGTGTGTGATACAAACACTTCAGTGTCATTTAGGTTTGCAAATACAACTATTTAAGCTTAATTAATGTGATACACATGTATGTTCAGCTGTAGCTCTGTATGTCTCTGTGAGTTACTGTGACCTGTCATCATTATGTCTTCCAGGTATGCTGCATGCAAGGCTTCCCCCTTTTACACGCTTGGAGGATGAGGCCCTCATCCCATATCTACTTGACAATCACGATATCCTGTTCAGCCATGTGCCACAGGATGCACAGCAGTGGGATGCCTTGTGGATGGAACTTCGCAGGAGGGTTAATGATGTGGGTGGCCACAACCGCAAATACCAGCAGGTGTGCAGACACTGTACAGATCTCATTAGATGGGCAAAACAGTGTGTGAATGCAGTCACCAGGGAACAAGGTGCAACAGGTGGTGGACCACCATCCCAGCCCCCACTCACACGTACCGAGGAGCTACTGGCCAACCTGGGGACACCTGCAGAACCACATCTACAAGCCTTAGCCGATATTGTGGAGGTGGGTGTCTCTCAACCACTGAGCCTGGAGTTGCCTGGTAAGTCAGTACTGCACCTATAAAAACTATATTCCATATAGTTGCATGTGGCACTTACAATATGTAATGTAACATCATATGCAAGGCATGTATACACACATGCCGCATACTATAGTATGCTACTCTGTGTATGCACACATGCGCATACACCATAGTATAGTCTAATGTACTGGCGTATGTGTTATACACATTGCACCCTGTAGCCTTTATACAGGGGTGGATTATGCTCATACTGCTGTGTTACTCCTATTTAAGTACCTCTGGTGTTCCACTGCGACAGCAGCCCATTTCAGGTGAGAGTGTTATTATTTATCAGGAGCCTTAATGCACAAATCTATCTGCCATGTGGCCATTTACAACATGTACGCATAATGTATGGTCCTGTCACAATATACAGGTCGGACCTGTAATGCATCACAATGACTACCCATGTGCAACACTTGCAAACTATGTGAATCATCTCACCAACATGAATCCTCACAAACTTTATTGCTAGATGTGTTGACAGCTGTGCATACAATGGTGGAGGTGCTGTTTACTTTAGGGACGTACTACAGATCTGATCTCACATGTTGTGAATTCAAACAGTACTACACAATGGGCTAGAGTATGGCCAGCACACAGGTTTCACAGGTGTGGATCATAGCCCTGCTATGAATGTCACACAATGTGATGTGCTATCTTGACATGTCCATGACATCTGTTGGCCTGGCTGCTACACTGCCTACCTAACCTGAAAACATATCAAACATACCACCCTTTATCTGCATAACCCTGTTGTCAGTGGAGCATATATGTCATATGGGACAACACAGACATGTGAAATAGATGCCCATCATAATAATTTGGACAACACATGTACACAAATATCTATGGACGATGGCCAGAGACATGGAGCAACACACACAGTAGACATGTTGCGCTTGTGTGTACACCCTGTCCTGAAATGGCTATACATGATTCAACCATGGCCTTTGTATAATGGTCATATTGTAGATGTGGAACACTAGACATCCTACAGGCCTGTGCACGTCTTGTGTAGGTGTAACATCAATCTACCACATAAGATGTGTTGAACATCCTGAGGGTGTTGCGACATGACAGCAGTCACCTGTACAGTATCCACATCAGGCCACAGATACAGTACATTCCCATTGCTGGTACTGGACATAAATGTCATACTAGGTCCTCATGTGTGTGTGTGTGTGTGTGTGTGTGTGTGTGTGTGTGTGTGTGTGTGTGGTACACAGATATCATGAGGGACATGGTGTACCAATGTGTTCACCATGTCTGGCCATAGTTGCCAGGCTGCAGCAATATGGTTGCAGATGTGCAGGGGTGTCATCTGTATACCCATCAGTGACCTGTGTCCCAACTTACACATCATGGTTAAGTGTGTATACACCTCAGTGACGTGGGTCACATTCCACAGTATATATGTATTGCATCTGAACACAGTCATGGCTATGAACCCTGTCTGTAACTCACACTGTATAGCACTAGAGACGCCTCATGATTCCCTGCAATGGCCATGCACATCAGCTAAATGTGCAGTATATCTGTAGGGCGGACAGACAACACTGAATTAGTACACTAATGCTCCACTATATATTTGACAGGACACCATTGTGTTAAAATGTATGCATGTCATTGCACACATCAGTAGATCACATGTCATACTACATGGGATTATCAAGGTCATATGCCACACATCAGGCAGGTGTACTGTTAACCTGTGCTGGTCCACATGGTGTAACACAGGGATGTATGCAAACTACTACTATGATTGTGTAATTTGCATGCCGTCTGCTATGACACATGCATGCTGTTGTGTGCAACCTTGGGATGTATGATACCTACCACTATTATTGTCTGTGCTGCATGCCTTCTGCCATATCACATGCATGTTGCATGCCTTCTGTCATATTACATGTGTGTGTGTGTGTGTGTCTGTGTGTGTCTATTGTATAGATTGTAATGTACAGTTCTTGTCTGCCCTCACAGGTGATGTAGGTGCATTGCACTCCTGTGGTATATCTGATGTTAGTGTCCCCACAGACTCTAGCAGTGATGATGAACATATGACTGGGACGCAGGCAGAGTTGTCAGGGGATGAAACTGTGCCATTGGTTGCCATTCCATCTATAGCCACCTCATCCCTGCACACAGATCCCATACCTGCACATACCCCATCATCAGTGGCCATAGAGGAAGGACAGTTGGCACATGGTAGCTTGGAACAGGAAAGTGTGGGGGCTATGGAAGGTGTGCCTGCACACCATGGTGTCAGCCACACCACTGGTGGTGCCCCACACAGGCAAGTGGCCAGTGCTGCTCGTAGGAGGACCTTTGGCCAACATGTTCCTGCACGACAGAGCACAGCAGCTGGTGCCACCAGACACATGTTTCAGGCTGTAATGGAGGCACAGGCACATGCTGAATGGTGCAACAGAAAAGATCAGAGGCTACAGAGGGCTGCTGTCCATTCTTTAAACAACAACATCCAGGCAATGGTAAATGTTCAATAGCAGATTGCTGATGCTTTGGATAGATGGTTGGGTGACATGGTTGGAGTCCTTGACCATGGCATGACAATCCACAAGCGTGAGCTGTCTGTGTTGGAACATCTGGTAGGAGTGAGGCTACAGGCATGTGGACGTAGGCCTGCTACATTACCTGTGTCAGATCTACGTGTACAAGCTACCTCACATGCTCACTCCCATAGTGGCGGTAGCAGCAGCAGTGCATCTGGTGCTGTACTGTCCATACCACGACACAGCAGGCCCCGTGCACGTGGCCCAGGATGGTCCCAACAGGGACATGGTTCCAGTGGACAAGTTGACATCAGACAGTACACAATCTGCTCCTCTGTCTGGTAGTGCCCGTACAACCCCTGGCAGGCATAGGTCACATGTCCGTGGCTGGACACCATGAATTGTAAAAATTCGCCTGTACAGTCTGCAGCTGTCAATAATACCCCTGTGTAGGCCAGACACATGGGAGAACTGTGTGCAGACATACACGCACACACTGGACACATATGTAGGGCACCGCAACACACATGCATAACATCCACACACTCCCAATTAGATCAAAGGCCCAAACCTACACACATGATGTTATCCAATGGTGCAGTCTAGGCCTCTGGCAAACATTAACACCCTGTGCCTATGATGATGCCTGTGCTGCATCCCTGACATCCACACCATTGGTGCAGGGACATGCTCATATGGTCTGATGCACAGGGTGAACAGACTAGGATGATACAAGTAGTTTACAAATGTTGAGGACTGTTGACAGGCAGCAGATATACCATGTAGTACTGGTGTACAATACTGTTAACAGTATGTGTCTTGTGTAACAACAGTAACTGCATGTTGGTCATGATGTTCTGCTGTCCTTCTTCAGGTCTAATTGCACATGCCAGTGGATGTCAGTGTTTGCAGTTAGTGTCCCATATGTCAATGTGGACTACTCACAGGTATGTATGAATATACCAGCATGCGCCGTGTAGCTGCCACATACCAGTGAGAATGTCCCATGTTACAAACACGTCTACCATTCCAAGAGCATGATAGCTGTGTATTAAGCTACTGTGGCCACAGACGTGACATCCATAAAGGGTGACATCACAGGTACAGTTATATGGAGTGGTGAGGTAAGAGAGTTGTCTAGCTGATTACAAGGGTAGAGGCCAGTGGGAAATGTGATGCCTCATTGGGAATCAGTAATACACGTTCCCATGACAGGATGCCAAAACACAACTGCACCCACATACTCAGGTATTGACACACATGTATTCATTGACACTGTAACACACACACACACACACACACACACACACACACACACACTCACGGCTTCACTGACACAGTAACACACACTCGCACACGTTGCTACTGGTGGGATGAGGACCTATCTGCAAATCATCATTATGCGCCACAGAGAATACACATGTACAGGTAGTAAGTACGTCCTAAGATCGGGGACATCAACATGGATAGTAGAATGCATCGCCTGGATGGTGGGAGGGGTCTTATAAGTTCAGTATGGTAACATACATCCTCACTCCAGAGACCAGTCAGCCCAACATGCACACACTGTGGCATTCAGTAATTAATACACCTATGTCATGCACATAAAGATACCTCACATGTGTGAGATACACGCCCCTGCCTATGCCCTGCTTTCTACACTGCAGTCTGTGCAGATGTGTACACTAGTGTACAGGAGAGTGAGTAAAAATTGAGATGTATTCCCCACAATACGTGACATATATGGACACACACACAACCACACATGCCAGTACTGTGAATCTCAGACCTGCCTAGCTCATGTTATGTATGTCAGACGTACAGCAGTATTGCACACATTACAAAGTGTACTGATGCTTCCTATGGCAACAGTGCTGATATATGCACTAGGGACGTCATATCTATTAACAGGTGTCAAGTGATTTACCTTCACTGTGTAAGTTGTGTGTTATGTTCTTCAATTAATGAAACCATTGCTTACCAGTTACACAGGGTACTGTAGGACTGCTTGTTACACACCTGTGAGCTGTCCACAGCAAATATCCATCTGCAAAGATGACCCACCACTTAGTTATTTCAACACTTCTGTCCATACCTGTGATACATCTTTCTGTACATTCAGCATATCACCATATACAGTTGACAATGTTGAGACTGCATTGCAGCTGCATGATGTACTAGGATACATGCCACCTGCATATATCAACTACACACGCATGTTATCTGAACGCACAACACTACGTGTACAGGTGTGTAGGTCCTACAATCCTGACATTTGGTCATGTTTGTAGGCACTGAATTGGTGGATATGTGTAATGACATACATGACACATGGACTGTTGTATGATATGATAGGTGACCAGTAGAGAGGGGATGTTACTTTTATCGACATTGATATCACAACTTATGTACTGTTAGCATTCAGCAGCCATGGACCTTCATTCTATGTGCATGTGTGTAATAGCTGTAGCCACCTGTTTTCACAAAGGACTACAACAGCTATGCTATTTTCAGATATGTTGTGTGTGTGGCATGTACATACCCAGGGCAGGTACATGTATGTCATATCCATACATGAGGGTGTGTACTGGTGTACAGCAACAGTCATCTGCTAAAGGTGGAAAGTACCGAGGGCCCATGGTATGTATACAGCTGACCTGGCCACAGACAGTGGTATCATTGCATTGCATAACACATGATGCAACTGTGTCAGTACATGTGCACTCTCTACAGTTGATGTAGAGCTTAGTACAGTACACATGTCAAGGGTCACAAGGTGGTGTACTCTTCTATGTCATACAACATGTATGGTTGCATGTTGGTGGTCCGAGGCCATGGTGGTGTCTGCAGTTTACATCCTAGAAGGCAGCATGTGACACTGTGTCCTGCACATGGCTCATCTGTGATACCTTTCATGGGGGGATTGGTCAGTACATGTCAGTGGCCTTTATGTATGTGGGTACAGCACCTGGAGCTGTCAATACCTGTGTTATGGCCCACATGTTTGGTTCTGAGTTATATGGTGGCAGTGCTAGGTTCTGAGGTATATGGTGTTAGCGCTATTGTTCACTACAGAGACATCAGCCAGGTGTTCCTCACTGCACAGATGTCAGTACTCCCCATTGTTGGATCTACAGTGACCAGCTGTGAATATGGACGCTACACATCTAGCATTGGTTAGCATATGAAAACAATGCAGTTGTCCTATAGGTGTATGGGAGTTAACCTGTGTTTGGAACATTTGCCTTGGAATGGCACTGTGTGGGTGGATGCAACTTGGGTAATATGCACACTCCCTTGTATCATGGATGCATGTGATATGTGACAAAGGCGTGCCTACTGTCAGCCATGTCATCCCAGAATGACAGCTGATGTTGTGTAAAAGACTGGTGTCAAATATATGTAGAGCAGCGTTCCCGCTAACAATGACAACTACTAACACCAGAGCCCACTACAATGTGTTCTTTACATCTACCTGTAATAGCATGGCCATTGTGGCCCTCCATGTTTAGCATCAGAGTGCATCCCTGTCGGCCCTGTGCTACTAGGAGTATGAGCATGCCCAGTATATCCTTGTGTAGATGGACACATAGTACTGCATTCTGACCAGCCCTGTGCTACTGTGTGATCATGCCCCCTGTGCTACTAAGTTTATGAGCATGCTCAGTATATCCTTGTGTAGATGGACACATAGTGCATTCTGAACAGCCCTGTGCTACTAAGTGTGTGAGCATGCCCAGTGACACCTTGTGCTGATTATGTGCCTCTGTGTACGGGCATGACCATTGTAACCCTGTATAGTGGTAGTAGTAGTCATCCATTCCACAGATGGGCATACTCCAGGTCAGGATGGATTCCTACTTTAAACACACAGGTACACAGGTATGTACATCTTAACTGCCAGCATCTCTGCTAATGTCCACATTCCCAGACGGTCATAATGACAGCCTTGACATGTGTAGTCTGTGTGGCGCAATTCATAAGAATGTAGTATTGTAATAGTAATCTGTAAATAGGCAGGTGTCCATACCCGCCACTGGCATGTGTGTGTGTATATCTGTCCCCATTTGCCAGTGGACTCTAAATTGCTTTTAGATTGCCCACATTCCATACATTTCATATACCCACCGTTTGCAAGGCCGATTATGTCACCCATCTACAAATGCACCTCTGGGAGTGCTGTGCTCCAGTAATCTCAGTAGCGTGTTCTGTAACTGTGTAATACTGTAGTGTAATAAAGTAGTTAGGTTGGTGTTCTAGTCCCACACTTGCCATGTGTGTGTGTGTCCCTGTTTGCCTGAGGACTGAGTAATGCTTTTATACTGCTCACACTCCATACATTTCTTATACCCACTGTTAGCAAGGCCGGTGATGTCACCCATCTACAAATACACCTCTGGGAGTGCTGTTCCCCAGTAATCTTGATAGCGCTGTTCCCCAGTAATCTTGATAGCGCATTCTGTAACTGCGTAACACTGTAGTGTAATAAAGTAGTTAGGTCATTGTTCTAGTCCCACACTTGCCATATGTGTGTGTGTGTGTGTGTGTCCGTTTGCCTGAGGACTGAGTCATGCTTTTAATACCGCTCATACTCCATGCAGGAGTGTCTTTTGTGTGGAGTCTGCATGTCCTCCCCGCGGTTGGGTGGGCGTTCGAAAGACATGTATAAATGGTCATGCCTTCATTGAAGGTTGAACGTCAAGCTGACACCTTGGCGTTTGTGAAAATTTACTGCCAATCATTAGAGGACCTAAGTTCTGCTGTGGCGACCCCTAACCGGGAAAAGCCAAAAGACAACAACAACTCCATACATTTCTTATACCCACTGTTTGCAAGGCCGATGATGTCATCCATCTACAAATACACCTCTGGGAGTGCTGTGCCCCAGTAATCTTGGAAGCTCGTTCCATAACTGTGTAATTCTGTAGTGTAATAAAGTAGTTAGGTTGGTGTTCTAGTCCCACAATTGCCGTGTGGGTGTCCCTGTTTGCCTGAGGACTGAGTAATGCTTTTATACTGCTCACACTCCATACATTTCTTATACCCACCGTTAGCAAGGCAGATGATGTCACCCATCTGCAAATACACCTCTGGTAGTGCTGTGTCCCAGTAATCTTGGTAGCGCATTCTGTAACTGCATAACACTGTAGGATAATAAAGTAGTTAGGTCGGTGTTCTAGTCCCACACTTGCTATGTGTGTGTCTGTTTGCCTGAGGGCTGAATAATGCTTTTATACCACTGATACTCCATACATTTCTTATACCCACCATTATCAAGGCCGATGATGTCACCCATCTACAAATACACCTCTGGGAGTGCTGTGTCCCAGTAATCTCGGTAGCGCATTTTCTAACTGCGTAATGCTGTAGTGTAATAAAATAGTTAGGTCAGTGTTCTAGTCCCACACTTGCCATGTATGTGTGTGTGTGTGTGTGTGTCCCCGTTTGCCTGATGACTGAGTAATGCTTTTATACTGCTCACACTCCATACATTTCTTATACCCACCAGTAGCAAGGCCGATGATGTCACCCATCTACAAATACGCCTCTGGGAGTGCTGTGTGCCAGTAATCTTGGTAGCGTGTTCTATAACTGCGTAATGCTGTAGTGTAATAAAGTAGTTAGGTTGATGTTCTAGTCTCACACTTGCCGTGTGTGTGTGTGTGTCCATTTGCCTGAGAACTGAGTAATGCTTTTATACTACTCATACTCCATACATGAGTGCAGGAGTGCCTTTTGTGTGGAGTCTGCATGTCCTACCCGCTGTTGGGTGGGCGTTCGAAAGACATGTATAAATGGCCGTGCCTTCATTAAAGGTTTAATGTCAAGCTTACACCCTGGCATTCGTGAAAATATACTGCGAATCATTAGAGGACCTAAGTTCTGCTGTGGCGACCCCTAACCGGGAAAAGCCAAAAGACAACAACAACTCCATACATTTCTTATGCCCACCGTTATCAAGGCCGATGATGTCACCCATCTACAAATACACCTCTGGGAGTGCTGCGTTTTAGTAATCTCCGTAGCATGTTCTGTAACTGTGTAATGCTGTAGTGTAATAAAGTAGTTAGGTCGGTGTTTTAGTCCCACACTTGCCGTATGTGTGTGTGTCACCATTTGCCTGAGAACTGAGTAATGCTTTTATACTGCTCACACTCCATACATTTCTTATATCCACTGTTATCAAGGCCGATGATGTCACCCATCTACAAATACACCTCTGGGAGTGCTGTGTCTCAGTAATCTCGGCAGCACATTCTGTAACTGCGTAATGCTGTAGTGTAGTAAAGTAGTTAGGTCAGTGTTCTAATCCTAGACATGTCAACTGTGTGTGTGTGTGTGTCTGCCTGCGTGAGACAAGTACAGTGCTTTGTAGTATTCGCTGTAGTACGTGCCCTAAACGTGTGTTGCTGCAGTGTGATACGGGTTTGTATACAGGACATGGCAAGTGTGTTTGACTGGCAGAGCCTTTGTAGAGGTGGCCATGATTGTCTTACCATTGGACATGTTTGGGAGCGGGTTTTGTAGTTTTCCTATATAGTATCCGTCTTATGATACATTGGCCACCTCACGAGGAGTACAGCTGTCAGTCAGCCATGGCACTGTCTTAGCAAGCCATACCCATACATCTGGCAAAAGGGCTGGTGAACTAAGTATGCAGCCCTACTAGTACCCGGTATATGTCCCGCACCCATGTGCCATGCACATACAACCTTGCCTAGGATATCCCACTATGTTGCTAGTAACATGCACATTGAGGACAGATAGCAGGCATGGTGTGACTGCAGTGACCTGAAAAGGACATGACACTCTGTACAGTGGTACAATAGGCACATGTATGCTGACATTGTGCCTTCACTATGTTCCACACTGAATGGCTGCAACATATGTGGTGCCATCATATGTGATCCACTAAGGCCAGACGATGCTGTACACATGTGTCCTGTATGGACCCATGCCACTGACACCAAGGAATACCTGTCCATTCTATCCATGCAGGTGTAGGGCTGACGTGCTCACTATAAGCAGGTTTTGCCACACCAGGCTAGTATTGGCATATCAGGGTATAACAGGCTGTGTACACTACATGTGTCTGCCAAACCAGGTACACCTGTACATTCACTGTACAGTATAGTCGGACATGCACATCCCACACAATGTCCATGTGAAGGACTATCAAACACAGACATGGCATGCATTGCAAAGCTATGGCCCTACACATTGGTAACCAGGATGTCAGGCCAGATAATGCAGTACCCATCTGTGTGGGACATTGCAGACACTACACCTCTGCACTGCACACCATTGTTGGGTGATGCAATGGCAAGGATTATGCTTCACCCAGCCTTGTACAGCCATCTTGCACAGCCAAACACCACACACCTATGGAGCAATGCATACCTGCATGACAGTACTGGCACCCTGTGTCTGCATGTGGGTTGTGATGCTCCCAACCACAGTCACTCCCAGTATAAACCTCATTGCATACCAACAGTTGTCAAGCAGTTTCACATGCCCTAGAACCATACAACCTCCAGATATCCCCTGTGGTGCATGTGGTCCTGTGCATTACTGTGGTGTGGCAAATTAAGTAGTTACATTGTGTATTTGCCACACTGGCAAAGGTGTCAATGAGTGTCCATTAGAGTGTGGTTGTGGTGACAATGGCATCCGTTTACATGGACTGACATGTGTGCCACACCTAATGTATGTCTACAATATCTGTTGCAGATGGCACTCACTCACCTATGCACATGTTCTTACAGCACTGCAACATGTCACCCATGTGGCACATGTAGTAATGTCATGCACATGTAATAGTAATGCATAGTCAGGGGTTTGCCCCTGTATTATTCAGCGTGTGGCAGATGATGCTTATGGTTACGTCTCCAAGCCCTTCCCTGGTGTATATTGCCTGTCCCGCACACACACTCTCTGGTGGATGTGAAGGTGTACACCTGCACAGCAGCAGCATGTGTATTGTAACAGATGGAAATGGTCAGGTGATTGCCTCTGCACCTATTGCATTCCTCCTCTAGCTGATTGCATGTGGTATAGCTGTGATGGTGTTCCCATAGCCATCTGCATGATAAACACAGTAAACTATCTAGGGAAACATGTTATTATCTGGCCATGACAGTCGCTGTGAGTGGTACCTGGATGTAATGTTCTGACATGGCATCGCAGATGATATCTGGATGTACCTCAATCAATTTCAACAGTGGGAAATAGCCTAATGACAAAAGGGTGATGTGCCATACCACTACAGCATGTAAGTGTAGCTATGCCTCATTGAGACTACTGCCTGTTTAACATGTGTGTGGTAATGGCTATTCTGCATGTTAAAATATAGACATGACAGTACTCTGTTCACGAAGGAACCCAATCTGTACGGCCATCTGTGAACAGGTCAGTGCGTGCAACCATTTGTTTCCTGTGTTACACACTGAACACACTTCTGTGCACAGCAGAAGCATGGTGCGAGGATTGCAGATAGTACATAATGATAGGGATGTGTTACTGCCATCGCAACCCTGACTGGACATGTGTCACATGAGACAGTGGTATGACTGACACTGTGTGGGATTGCCAGTAACAAGCCAATGATGAGCAACTGTTCATAGCTGCGGTCACACGTCTACTACACATTGTACAGTTGCCATGCGGTATATATGCATGTGTTGCGCTCCCTCTGCAAATGTATACCATCAGTTGTGTTAGGTTGCTGGTGATATCTATGCATACTGTCGTAGGTAATACTGTATGCTGTTGTCTATCATTAAGCCATATGTGGGTTTAAAACGCAACACCATAAGCTGAATGGGTTGGTAGGTCCCAGCAGATCTCCTGTCCCACTTCAGCTGACCATGGCACCAAGCACTAGCACATCTGGGGCCAAGTCAATAATGTCAACCTCTGTTGACTCTGCACCTCCTTCTGGTGGTACCACCACTGAGGATGGAGCATGTTCCCTTTGGGAGCGGGACCAGACAGGTACATATCCTCTGTCGTGCAGTCCCAGACATGTTGCGTTGGTGGCTCCCTAAGGGGTTAGGAAGCCAGATACACAAGTTCAAGGGTGGAGTGTCACATTTACAGGGTGATGCTGCCCCTCCTGGACAGCCCCCAGCACTGCCTCCTTTGTAGCTGTGTAGGTGCAGTGGCAGTTGCCCATGGCTGGGGACCTCCGTCCCACTGTTCCCATGGGCTTTTGAATGCTGAAGACCCATCCCCATCCAGGGTGTATCCCCCCCACATGTGTCATATACCAACCCTGTATGCTGTCATTTCTGTGCTCCTACCTATCCTCCACGGCCATACCTACACTCCTGCCCCAACATCTGACCCTCACCTACAGACACTTAAGGCCATTTGGTTCCTAGGACACCATCTGCCCTATACATAGCTGCCCATTACACACACGTGCCCACTGGACACATGAAACCCTTGTAATATGCATCATAACATACTACTGTTATCCTCACCACTGTCCCTCAGGTGCACGGTCCTGGTATGCACATCACTCTTACATGGTCCAGGTACATGTGAGAAGGATGATCCCATTGTACACAAAACACTGCCGGTCCCTCTATGGTTACCCCATTTACCTTTATCATGATGATGATGTGGCGCACAGCACATTGCAGGAGTACTGTTCACACATAATGATTGGACAGGTACTGTTGTGTTAATGTACATTACATGCACAGAGTGAGGTATACAGCCAATGTATAACTATTTGCGTGTATGACTGACACATGTCTGTCTGAGGGAGCCTTGTGATCACATAGAGCAACACCACTACATAATACAGGCATCGCTGGTGTTTCCCATTTCATTCAATTGCAATGCTTTGTTGCCACATGGTATGTCCCTGATACATCTCTATATATGTATGTACCTATATGCTGGACATAAACTCTCACATGTACATCTACATGATGGGATACATTCCTATACTGTTGAATGACTGTGCTGTATGATATCCTCTGGTTACAGCCTCTTATGCTCGATTAGCTTCTACATTGCTTAACCAATGCAATACTCGCATACTGGTAGCCAAACACGCTTACAACTGCTCGATCCCACACTTGCTAATGCACTGGCATTGGTGCTTGCATCTATCACTCACACCCCTGGGTGTGAGCAAGGACCACAATATTACCTTGTGATGCCTATTACATCGTACTACATGACTCCAGTATCGGGACTGGCCACCCATTAGGCGACAGCATCGCATTCGACTGTATGGAATCATCGGCCTGTCCAGTGACACAATCATATTTGTGTGTACCTCATACAATGAGCTCCTACCTTGTGATGCCTATTACATTGGAATACATGAATACAGTATCGGGAACAGCTGCCTATTAGGCGACGGCATGGCGTTCGACTGTATGGAATCAGCGGCCTGTCCGGTGAATCATTCATATTCGTGTGTTCCTCTTAGGCATACGTTGTGATGCCTATCACATTGGACTACATGACTACAGTCATAGCCGGCCTTAGGCATAGGCTAACTAAGTGGCCACCTAGGGCACCGCTTTAGTGGGGGCACTTTACCAGTATTTACTTGGTGTAGGTAGACCAGGGATGGGGCACTGGGTAATGTGGTGGGGGATGCCATTGTGCCCTCTGCCTAGAGCACTAGTTGACATAAGGCCACTCCTGACTACAGTATCGGGAATGGCTGCCCATTAGGTGACTGCATGGCATTCGACTGCATGGAACTAGCGTCCTGTCTGGTGAATCATTCATAATTGTGTGTTCCTCTTACAATCTGCTCCCACTTTGTAATGCCTATCACATCGGACTACATGGCTACAGTATCGGGAATGGCTGCTCATTAGGCGACGGCATGGCGTTCGACTGTACAGAATCAGTGGCCTGTCCAGTGAATTAATCGTATTTGTGTGTTCTGCATACACTCTCCTCCTGTCTGGCTGATACATAGGAAGTGAGACCCTGCATTACAAACAAGTAGTTGGGTTGTGGTAGCCACATCCGTCGGACGGGTCATGCTACCGCATACCTATTATAGGTTTGCCACCTTCTCAATTGGCCAAGGTAGGATTTTAGGGTTACCACCTGTCCCACTTTGCGAGGGACACTGCGAAAATAATCAAGACACAGCACATGTCCAGATTACAGGACATTATTATATTCTACTTTTCATTAATAATTGCATACAACAGTTATTTTATATATGACACTTCTATATGTTATGTGAAGTAGCATAAGCAATTCAAATGCAACTAGATTAAGCTTTTATAGGTGAAAATAAGTGTAATCCTGTACTATGCATGGCTGTAGGCATGTTTAGCCCTGGAATGTCTGACATTTGTAAAGAACATGTCCCACTCTGGCCATTTGGAAAGGTGGCAACCCTATAGGACCTGTATTTAGAGATGTCAGACTTTGCAGGACAACACACCCACAGACAGTAGAAAGGGGAGTACGTCACTGTTTTGCCTAAATAAAAGGTTACTCTTGTTGCATTATAGTTGCTTATACTGTTACCTATAACATTTAGGTGTTTCAGAGGAACATAATTGTTTTATGCTACTACTACAGAAAATATAGTAGTCTTTGCCCTAAATCACAGGACATTTGCCGTAATTACAGTTATTATGCAGGACACAACTGGCCAAAGGGGAGTGTCCCTCACAATGGTGGACAGGTGGTAACCCCAAACCTATTATTCTATCAACTTTCTAAGGTAGTCAGTGGAACATGTGCTTTCTCTTACTATCAGACCTCTCATACGAATGAGGAAGAATAAACACTGAATCAGGGACACTACATAATGACCTCAGGGACACATTTAGAAGGTTGGTGCTATTAACCTGACACACTGACGGACACAGAGCACATATGTATTCATACACATTGTCTGAGGTGCATGCTGTTTATGACTCTTACATGTTGTCATTATTCATTATGTGTATTCCGCCACCTTTCCTCCTAATATCACTAGTTCTAGGATGGTTTAGTCGGAACTGTGTTAAGATTCTGATTCATAATCACGGACGCCTCTGGTAACTGGGGACAGTTCAATAATATGGTCCCTTTGTGTTCCCCCAATGGTTTACGGACTGTCCAGTAGATGTGCTCTTACAGTTTGGGATGTATGGGCTTCTACTATACCCACATCGGAATATTATTTACACCCACGGGGCGGTGCTAATACATGTCTGCCAGCCAACACCTGCACGCCTAGCCCCATAATCGCATACCCATAGTTCCGCCACTTGCCACTACTCTACAGCACTCATCCTTACTGTGGGCGCAGGTGGATGCAGGTGGGATATGAATACACCCCTACACACTGCCCACTCTCCCCCTGTCGGGACACATGTCATACATTGTGTCAACCCATGGGCAGGATTCACGAAGGTTGCACAGAGTGTAAGAGACGTGTAAGACTCCATGCAAGCCTTGCAATCCAGGAACAGCCCGAAACTCCGTGTAAGAGACCAGCTAAAACGTCTCTTACACGGACTGGGCATGGATATGCTAAATACCTCACTTGCAGCTGAAAGGCATGCAAATGAGGTAGAGTAACGATCCACGAAGCAGAAAACAGCCCATGTAAGAGCCGTTTTAGCGGCAGAAATGTACTCAGTTGACAACTGAGTACATTTCTTCAAAAATCACAATGGAGCCATGTCAGCTCCAAATAAAGGGTGCATATGTGTCAGGCAGCATGCCAATGGCCAAATATGTGGCCATTGGCAAGGTACCCCGAAGCAAATATGAGAAATAAATAGGTGTTTAAACGCTGCGCAGCCCTGCGCAAATGGGCTGCGCGATATAAAACATAAAAATGAAGGCTATAAACCCACAAATGTGGGTTTTATGCAATACATGGATTTACAATTCAGGGACCAGCAGATCAAAAACAACATGGCCACCGTTTAGTGGTTGCTAAAGGGGGAAGCTGAGTCTAAGACATGTAACTAAGCATTAATAGGCAATCTGATGCAAATGAGTGTTAGGATACTGAATTCCACTGTCACATAGCAAATGAGCACATTCTGAGTAGTGTAAGAGTTACATAAGGGGAGGAACAGAGTAGGAGATAGGTGACATCACAGGGGGGAATGGCAGAAAGAAATGCAGTTCATTGGAGGTCAGTGTTACATGACATATGTCAGACACATATCATGGAAAGAGGAGTGCCACAACATAAGCATGGGAAAGTCAAGAAATGGAAGGTGTACACTGTTGCCTACACCAAAGTTTCTTGCTGGGACACACCGCAGAACATGTTATACGGGCATTCCATGAACACAGCCAGGCATGCTTGGATTATGCAATCACAAATAACAACAAGACACAATGCCATACACACAGGCATCTGGCATGCTGGACTCCAGCCATTACCAAACCATGCAAGAGAATGAGGAAGCTACTACATGATAGAGCAAACATAAAAAGGGAAGTAATCACTGATCAGTAGTATGGCAATAAAATATGT
This sequence comes from Protopterus annectens, assembly GCF_019279795.1. NCBI lineage: Eukaryota > Metazoa > Chordata > Ceratodontiformes > Protopteridae > Protopterus > Protopterus annectens. Next base: position 1,887,450,158 of record NC_056726.1, read on the forward strand.
CCACACATACAATCCACTAAGGCCAGCCACAATAGGTAGAATCTGTGAATCCTGAGGCAATGTTACACCTGCCCCAAGTACACAGACAACCCTCAACTCCCCCCAATAAATACAAATATATGTGAGAGATGCAACCATTTATCCAAACCAGAGGCTGAGCTCCCCCAACTCAGTACTGTCAAAACTTGTCAGGAGGAGAAGGTAACCGCATACACCACAAACCCAGTCCCACATAGACCTATCACAACTGTAAACCAAACACATAAACACAGAAAAACATTCCCACAGGCCCTATTTACAAACACACTACACAAACAGAGGCCTCCAAAGCAGACCCCAAGCAACCACAACCTCCAAACATAGCACATGCAACACATAGTACACAAAGCTGGTGTGCCAAACAGTCACAGGCCAGAAGGAGAAACAACATGCCTGATACAGTTGTAATAGGTGTCTGTATAGGCAGACACACTGCTGTCCCACTCACCAGACTGAACAAGGGAAAGGGTACAGTAAGCTGCCTGTAGGCTGCCACAATATGCCACACAACACAAGTACGCAGGTCACCCCAAAGCAAGCAGAAATATGATGCACTCATTGTCCATGCTGGTGTGAATGACCTGAGATGTATCTCCCTGGACTACATGAAAAGAGACATGGATGAGCTCTCTGAGTATGTACTCCACGCCGGTATGATACTGGCCGTTTGCAGCATCCAACCCCCACCAAGAATGATGCCACAGTACAAACACAGAATGATCAGCTTTAATAGGTGGCACAATTACAGCTGTCAGTCCAAGAGGGTCTAATGTCTGTCTGCTTGAGATGTCATTCTTGACAAGCCATGCTGCTGTTCCAGGGATGGCTTGAACCTGTTACCCCTGGGCGTCTGGATACTGGATAAGGCCTTTGCCACCTCAATAGAGCCGTATGTAGGCAAGGCCAAAAAGACTAACCCACCACCCTAGAAAACATAAGTGGTAAGAAACATAAGGGTAATGCTGACCAATGCCAGATGTGTAAACTGCAATATGCATGCTCCTGAGGCACTTCCCAGTATGGAGAACATCGATGTCTGTGCAGTGACAGAAGCCTGCTGCAAGCCTAATGACAACACACCAGCACTACCCGGTTATACCACATATCATGCGTTATGGCCCCAACACCTGGACCAAAACATCAAAGGAGGGGGAGTATCCATATGCAGCACAGACACCCATACGGCCAGGTAACTGGCAATGCACAAAGCAGGGGAGACCACACACGTTCACCTAACTGTACTCAAAACTGCTGTATAGTCTGTAGCATGCGACAGACCACACTCTCACACACAGGAACCCCACCCAGACATCCTGAAGACACTGGACAGTATGAATGTCCCACCAAATACCAAACAAGGTACTCACAAATTACCACATAGGTGGTAAACCATTATGTATGCAAGGAGTAATCAGGGACCTAGGGACACAAGTTGACAGTAACCTGTCATGTGACACTTACAATGCCAATGTGGCTAGGAAGACTGTCTATATTGGACACCGTATCATGAAAGGATTCACATCTACATCAACAGAGGTCACTGTGCCCCTGTACTGTTCCCTTATCAGACCCATAATCTAGTACAATGATAGCCTAGTATGAACCTATGAACCAATGAAGATACAAATTGTACAGGACACTAAGGATAATCACAAGGCTTACTCAACTGATGGTAGGAACTATGTTGGGAATTCACAGATATGCTCCGAATCACACAGGTATTACAAACAACATACCAAACACACACACATATTGCCAACATACAACCTGACAGGTGCCGTGCAACCCCCCCCCCCAGAATGCAAAATATCTATCCCAGCAGACTGCTGGCCCCCTGACATTGCAGATGCTGAGGTAACAGCCATCATCTACAAAGCAAAACACACAGCAGCAAAGGTATGAGATGGTGTGCTGGGCTGAGGCCAACATGGACTCCAAGAAGAATGGAATGCCAAATCACACTACTGCCCAATGTCAGCCTTACCACAGGATATGTACCCAAAGAGCAGTGTACAACAACAGTGGTCCCTCACAACAAAGGTGTTGCCTGAATGGATACTGCAAACTACCACCCCAGGATCCTGACAAGCTTGGTCTGCACAGCTATGGAAAGGATCAGCATGTACCGCAGACATAAAGCTATCAGGGACCTACTGACACCAGACCCTACCCAGTGTGGCTGTCGTAAGTGCAGATCCTGCCCCTAAACATGTTTGACCTATTTGAAACAGTCATTAAGGTCATCGATGAGGGCAATGTGGTCCACACAGCATGGCTGGACCGTGCAAATGCTTCCAGACAATACCCTACGAATTCAGTATGGATATGTTCACCAGCTTAAATATAAACCCCTATGTCAGTAGAGGGGTTGCAAACCAGACCAAGGACAGAACTGACATGGTCAGACATGCTGCATCCATGTCAGACTACAAAGCAGATATGAGTGGCATCCCACAAGGCTTGGTCCTGGGACCTCCCACGTTCTGTATATATGTCCCATAGGTACAGGCCAACATGGAAGGACTGTGACTGAACATGTATGCAGAGGAGTACAAACTGCCCACCATATCTGACCCCCAGCTGACACAAGCAACCTGCAAAAGGGCCACATAGGAACAGACAACTGGAGCCATAGCCATGTCAGCAAGCTAATTGCAGAAATGTGCATAGACAACCACCGTGGATATACAGTAAGTGCCCACCAATTACCACACAGGTGTTAACCCATGATGTACCTAACATGTAATGAGAGATCTGGGGACACAAGGTGATAGATATCCTGCATTGGAAAAACATGTGGCTGTAGTGTTCGCAGAAACATACCATATACCCACCCAATCATGAAGGTTGTCAGATCTAGATAAGGGGAGGTCACTGTGGCTCTGCAGTCATCCAACATCAGCGTCAATTACAATAGCCCCTGTGGGATGTACCTCAGCAGACACCTCCATCAACTGTAAAGTCCACAACAGTACCTCACCAGGAGTAGCAAAGAGCATGAACAGATGCCATGTGTTGCCTGATTAAACAAACTGCAGCTCCACACACTGCCATACTGCCCACCCAGAGGCAAGCTGTGCCTGATGTATGAAGCCATGTCCAAGCTGGAATCAATGAACATGCTGCACCTTGTACAATCTGAATGGCAGTGAGCTATGCACATGAGAGACCTGAACCCCAGCACTGACATACATAGGACAAGCTGTACTGAATGAACCATAACACAGAAGCCACCCCCACTCTTGAGTAAACTCCCAGTACAGGTTAGCCAGAGAGTCACCTATCGACACCCCTCAAGAGGAATCCTGATGAGTGGATGGGAGATGATAGGTTTACTCTGGGTATCACTGTTATGTCAGAGGTAGATGGAGGCACAGTATACTAACCATGACATATGTCATGGCAAACTCCAGCTACAATGTGTGTCGAAGGACAAACACACTCTGTGACTAGCATCAGAACTGGCCTAGGGAACATCGCTAGTGTTTGCCAATGTCCACCTATGTTGTGGAATACACTACCAATGTTGGACAAGCCTGGTGTAGGTAGTCCATATCTGAACATAATGCAACATGGTCATATGTGCACAACTGGCCCCTACACAGTCTGTTGTGCTCACTATGAAGATGTCAAGCAGTGATAGGACTAAAGCCCAGGATACTGTCCACCACAGTGAAAGTACTGAACCAGTACACTATACGGTACTACAGTGTTAGGTCATTATGAAAGGATGTTGACAACTGTATGCAAAGTATCCCATGCAATCCCAGAAGGCACAGTATAATCCCTGTTGTGCCGGACACAAAGCAGTTGGCCAGTAAGTACACAACATGACACCCAACACACAACCATAAACTTGTGATATTGTTGAAGTTCACACCCACCCAAATATGTGGTGGACTGCAGAGTTCAACATATGGAAAGCTCACACTGGGCATGCTCACACACTTTGATAAATGAGGCATATGTCAGACAACATGCCATGGAAAGGCTGAACTGGGCATGCTTACACTCTTAGGCCATATCTCCATTTAGCAGTTGGCCACACATATCTGGTATTTGTACATGTCATTCCAGGAACCAACCACAACACAGCAATCTGCCCAGTGCACACAGTAAATGACTACAGAGACATAAGTGATATAGTGGATCGCCCTCATATTCAAACATCTTCCACAGATACACAAGTTATTCATAGGAACAGGGAATGCTATGGCAATAAAGACCTGCAAACAGTCTAACAGCAACACATATTGTGCATCTGACAATTAAACATATGGGTGTAGAGGTCAATACTAGGCTGTTTGCACTAGGGAATGACAGCTTAGCCAGAGTGTGCTTGGCATCTGCATCCCCAGTATAGTAGGCTACTCTGCCACTGTAAAGTAGGTCACATAAGGCAACGTGTGAGGCTAGTGAGCTGTGCCTCAGTCAAGCAGGGGCACAGTGGAGATCCCAGGGTTTGAATGTGCTAAGCCATATGCATGTTGTTGGTGTGTGCTGGAAGAGGGTTGCTGTGGACCTCTAACAGTAAGTGGGCATCAATAACAGACTGAAGGGAGCCCTATCTGCACTGTCTGGACAATTCCACTGTCAACACTGTGTTGTGATGATTATGTGGGATTGAAGTGTCGTGCCGGTACTGTTCACAGATGTCCGCCCTCTGTGGGCTACAGCTCTGCAATGTATTAGCTCACTCTGTCTGTTGGATGGCTCATATATGGCTGGTGTGCACCTGACAGGAGTATTGTTGTCGAGCAGTCATGGGTATATGTGGGATAGCATGATCACTGCAAACCTTACACATGCTCATAGAATGCAATTGTCAAGGATTATGCAGAGTGGCCAGTATAGTCCCCCAGCACGGGTCCTTTGAAGTCGTCTACCCCAGTCTTCACAAGTGTAGAGTCTGCTTGTGCTAAATACAGTTTGTTTGCAGTGACAACCTTGCCTGGGGATGGGGATGGGATATGGATGTCCAGGGAAAGGTGGGTATGGTCAGATATCAACAATGGTGGTCTACCTCTGGTGTGGAACAGTGAGTACCCATGTTGCAGATGGACAGGTGCAATATGTATTCCCCCATGTGGCTGTGGTGAGTGGTTCTGCCATAGCACACGGACCCACAAATTGTAGTGGCTGTAGGGTAAAGTTGTAGAGGCCTGAGTAGTTCCCACACACAATATGCCTGTACCTGATGTTAACAACTGGAATGGTGTATTTGAACACCTGAATATCCTGGCACTGTTCCCAGGGAAGCAAAGTGTGTGTCCTGGATGTGGGAGTGGTGTTCTGGACTGGTTGTGTTGTGTGTTACAGGTCCTGTGGTCATGAAGCATGGTATAGAACATAACCTGCCAGTGCGATGTGCATACCTGACCCTGAAGTAGGTGGCTGCAAATGCATATATATGCTATCCCCCACCTGACAGGTAGTACTAGATGTACATACCTCTGTAGAAATAAAGATGTCAGCACCCTATAAATACTGCAGGTGCAGAACAGATGCCCAGTAATTCGGATAGCACACTCTGCTAATGCGTCTCCCTCAAGTGCCATAATATGGTTAGGTAGGAGTTTGAACCATGCAAATGCTCAGTGTGTGTGTGTGTGTGTGTGTGTGTGGGTGAGTGGGGTTGATGTGTGTGAAGGAAGTGTCCCTTTTGACAACTGGGAAAACACTCTACAGGATGCACATTCCCCTTTCTAAGCACTGATGATGTCAGCACCCTATAAGTACAGCAGGAGAAGGGAAACCTCCCAGTAATGTAATGCGAATAGTGCGCTCTGCTAATGCGTCTGTCACGAGTGTCATAACATGGTTAGGTAGGGGTTTAAATCCTGCAACTGCCCAGTGTGTGTGGAGGGGGGTTAGTGTGTGTGCAAGTCTGTGTGAGGGAAATGTCACTTTTGGCAACTGGGAAAACAGTCTACAGGATGCACATTCCCCTTTCTAAGCACTGATGATGTCAGCACCCTATAAGTAAAGCAGGAGAAGGGAAACCTTCCAGTAATGCGAATAGCGTGCTTTACTAATGTGTCTGTCACGAGTGTCATAACATAGTTAGATAGGGGTTTGAATCCTGCAACTGCCCAGTGTGTGTGGAGGGTGGGTAGTGTGTGTGCAAGTCTGTGTGAGAGAAATGTCCCTTTTGGCAACTGGGAAAACACTCTACAGGATGCACATTCCCCTTTCTAAGCACTGATGATGTCAGCACCCTATAAGTACAGCAGGAGAAGGGAAACCTCCCAGGAATGTAATGCGAATAGTGCGCTCTGCTAATGCATCTGTCACGAGTGTCATAACATGGTTAGGTAGAGGTTTGAATCCTGCAACTGCCCAGTGTGTGTGGAGAGGAGTTAGTATGTGTGCAAGTCTGTGTGAGGGAAATGTCCCTTTTGGCAACTGGGAAAACAGTCTACAGGATGCACATTCCCCTTTCTAAGCACTGATGATGTCAGCACCCTATAAGTACAGCAGGAGAAGGGAAACCTTCCAGTAATGCGAATAGTGAGCTTTGCTAATGTGTCTGTCACGAGTGTCATAACATAGTTAGGTAGGGGTATGAATCCTGCAACTGCCCAGTGTGTGTGGAGGGGGGTTATTGTGTGTGCAAGTCTGTGTGAGGAAATTGCCCCTTTTGGCAACTGGGAAAACAGTCTACAGGATGCACATTCCCCTTTCTAAGCACTGATGATGTCAGCACCCTATAAGTACAGCAGGAGAAGGGAAACCTCTCAGTAATGAGAATAGTGCACTCTGCTAATCCGTCTGTCATAAGTGTCATAACATAGTTAGGTAGGGGTTGGAAACCTGCAAATGGCAAGTGTGTGTGCTTAGATGAGGGGAGTTTGTGTGTGTGCAATTCGTATGAAAAACATCTTCTTGTTAGCAATCAGGAGATCACACTACATGATGCACATTACCTTTTCCAAACACTGATGATGTCAGCACCCTATAAGTAAAGCTGGAGAAGGGACACCTCCCAGTAATCTGAATAACACACTCTGCTAATGCGTCTCTCTCAAGTGTCATAACATAGTTAGGTAGGGGTTTAAAACCTGCAAATGGCCAGTGTGTGTGTTTGGATGTGGGAGGTTTGTGTGTGTGCAATTCTGTATGAAAGATATGTGCTTTTTGGCCATCAGGAGATCACACTACATGATGCACATTACCCTTTCCAAACACTGATGATGTCAGCACCCTATAAGTACAGCCGGAGAAGAGGAACTGCCTAGTAATCCGAATAGTGCGCTTCGCTAATGTGTCTCTCTCACATGTCGTGACATAGTTAGGTAGGGGTATGAATCCGGCAAGTGTGTGTGTGGGGGGGGTAGTAGGGTGTGTGTAATTGCAAGTGTGAGAGAACCAATCCTTTTGGCAAATACTACAATACACCAGATGCTGCATATTCCCCCAGTAAACACAGGGGATGTCACCACACTATCAGTACAGCCAAACAGGGCTACTTGGCCAGTAATGCCAATAGTGCGCTCCACTACTGGGTCTGTTACCACTGTCAGAGCACAGATAGGTATGTTTTGGAAACCCACAACTGCCATGTGTGGTTGTGTCACACAATATGACCATGTGTGTGTTGTTGTGCATAACAATGCATGCCATTGCCTAAACCAGCAATGGCAATGCACACATGATGTATGTGTGTGACACATACACATATATACCTGTGACCTTCAGTAGTTACCATGTCTGACACGTGCCTCAAGTGGATAAATGGTATCCGCAATGCATAACAATATGACTGTGTCTTACTGTGCAGGGGCCACACGTGGTACGTGTCTATACAGTGTGGGTTGTATATGGTATAATACCTACAGCAGGGGATACACATCTGGTCTGGGCCATATAGTCTACATGTAGTCGATGAACAGGTGCTGCATGTTCCCACCTGTTGTGGGAGTGGTAACATGTTATTCCACTGCAATTCAGTGACCACATGCTGGGAACCTTTCAGCTAGTGTGTTGTAGCTACAGTAATGCTCACGCACAGTGTTTGGCTGGATGCAGTCCAGCCATATAAAGACATTTCTTGAGACTGTCATATTGCCAATGTTGTTAGGGAGGGTAGGTGGGTTTCCTGTGTATGGGAGGGTTGTGTGTGCCAGGCTATGAACCAGAAGGCAGTCCAACACACTGTTAGCTGCTCATGGATAGGCCCTGATGCTTTGTGCTGTGCCAACAACCTGGAGGTGTGTGTATCTGTGGTGCCTTGGGATACCACCCTCCTGTCCATGTGTGTTACATGTGTAGGGGACGACAGGCATCGTATGAGGTATAACCTGGCAGTGATGGGTTACACCTGTGAGCCGTGAATAAGGAATCTGGTACTGCACAGATATTGCAGTTCTCTGTGCTGAGGACAGTGTCCAGTGCATGCATCTTATGGTGTACACTGCTGGTGTTATGTAACATCACTGTTAGTGTCCTATCCTGTGTGATACCCGCGGAGGTGGCTATATAATCCGTGTCTTGCAGCAAAAGGCACTATTTGTGTATCAAGGGGCTTTGCCAATATACAATGGCCCGTGGGTGTCACGTGCAAGCTGCCCCTCACAAATCATTGTGGCTTCCCTAGCATGTAAGCACACGTTGAGAGCCATTGGATACCCTATGAATGACACTGGAGATTGAGCAGAATGTAGACATAGAACACCCATCCTACATATTATGGTAGCATACCTGGTGAGGGTATGATGGCAACCAAGATCAGGCTCATACTGGCCCGTGCCACATGCAGAGAGATCCCCTCTATGTTCCCTATCATGTAGTCCAGGGAGGTATGTCTTAGGTCATCCATAGTGGCATGGTCAATGACCGAGTCATATGTGTCCATGCCTCTGACTGACCTGTATGCATGTGTTTTGTGGTGGACCATAGTGCCCCACAGGCATATCACTGTGACCTTCACCATGTACAGCCTGTTGAGCGGGACCCCACTGCAGCGGCCAAGAGAGGTACCTGACACATCTGTAGCAGGTGTGTTGTGTAGCCCTACAGGCTGTGAGTGTGTGGCACACGGGATGTGTGTGCCATGTGTGGCATGTGCTCTGTTCCGACATAACGTATGCCTGTGTGCCAGCTGCGGAGATGTGTGATGCTCGGCAGGATGCTATTCTGAGTCTCCAAGTATGCCCCAGTGTGTTCAGATTGCTGTCAGTGCAGGTCTATGTCAGACTGGTATTGTAGTCACTGTAATATGTCACGCCACCTGACAGAGTATGGCAGTACTGGGTTCAGAGTGCTCAGTCCCCAGATTGGCTATGTGGTGGCATCCCACACATGTGTTGTACGTTCCTGGCCAGGGAGAGGGTTGACTGCATACATGTGGCAGCTGTGACATTGCCACGACTCACATAAACCACAACTGGACCATAGAGGTGATTCACAGGTTACCTTTGCACATGCTACCATAGTAGTGTGATTGCCATGGTAATTACCAACACATAGGGCCAATGGGGAACAACATACTGAAGGTGTGTATGTGTGGGTGTACTGCTACTGATTTCATAGCACTGGCATATATGACTGCACACATGGGTAAATGCCAGGTAAGTCATGTGCAATGTGTCACAGGCAACGTACATGCGAACAGGACAGACAATGACGTTCTGTCATGTGGAAACTTGGCATACGTATAGTACGCTATGCAGATGTCACTAGGAGTCCACAGAAGCACTGTAACTCTGCATTGCAGGTGGAAGCAATGTTCCAGGGAACCCCAAGCGAACATGCATGCAAACAAAGCTACAGTAAGCAGGGCTGGCAGTAGTCCATTGTACAACAAAGAAGGGGTAACACTTACAGTAGGTAACAGTGCAAATATGTAGGCACTATCAACATGTCCATTGTACAACAAAGAAGGGGTAACACTTACAGTAGGCAACAGTGTAAATATGTAGGCACTATCAACATGTACCCAGGAATGTACAGCTCAGATGTCCATGGTAGAACTGATATTATGTCATAGTTAATTGTGATTTGTATTACATTGGTACTGCACACATATCAACATGCACAAACATCCACATTGCATAGTCATTGTGGGCAACTTGCCACCATTACTGTACATGTCCATCATTGCGTATCACTACTTGCATTAGCTTCCCCCCTGTGCTACCTATGTATGTGGCTATCTGTTGACATCCTTACCACCGGTATGCAATAATGTGCAGTTGTTACACTATGGTACTTACTATGGGTGTAGATAACAATTCAGGACAGTCATACAGTTACTGCATCAGGCATGCTGGGATATACACACAGTCATATCAGCACACTGTACTGTTACCAACATGATACTAGTAATACACTTCTATGTAGTCCCCTGTGCATCAGCAACGTGTTTACCTGTTCCTGTACTGATGTTGAAGATTGCAGGAGGTGGCACAGTTTCATCATATGCACAGGGTGTGGATTAGGTATGCCTGAGTATGCCACTGATACCACCAATTGACATGTGTGTGTATGTGTGTTGGTGAGGGACAGCAGTACAGGGTGGGGCACTGTTGGTGCAACGTGTGCATGTATGTGGTAGCTCTAGGTGTTAACATTCACATGTGTGTATGCATGCACACAGTTCCACCTCATGGCTGACATATACTGAAGTTTGTGGACAGCCACAGACTGCACCTGGCAGGTCATACAGATCAGTGTCTGCGGGCACGGACAAAGTACCTGTGCCTGGCAGGGGTGCTACGGACTGTATCCGGTACTAAGCCATACTGGGTACTGTCATCAGAAGCGGGAGTGTGTTGACTGGACACGTCCAGAGCCACGTGCACGTGGTCTCCTGGGGCGTTCCGATGACAGCACAGACCCAGCATTGCTGGGGCTGCTGCTGGCACTATGGGGGCATCCGCAGGCCTGTTGTCATCCGTGCCGACTGCCAGCTGCTGCTGTTGCTGGCATACGGCCACGTCGACGCTGCAACCGTCCACCATTGCCCTGGCTCATGGACATGTGTTTGTGGAACTGCTGTAATATGTCCCCACAATGTCTGTCTATGACATCAGAGAAATTACGGATAGCATCCGCGATGTCACGCATACTGTCAGTCATGGCTGTGCGACATGCTCTCAGCTCCCTCAGACCCTGTCTGGTGTACCTTTCCATATGCGACTGTGCCTGCATGACAGCCCGAAACATAGCTGAGGTTGACAGACCTATTTGGGCACGTCTGTCAGAGGCAGTATGCCCACGGATGCTCCCACGAGAACCCATGGGCAACTGTCTGTGTGGTACCATCGCAGGACCCTGCCCATGGCTGCTGTGTGGGGAAGCATGTGCCACAGATACCACATTACCCTGGTCAATGCCCACTGTATCCTGTCCATCACCTATGGACAATGGTGACATAGGATGCACTGGCAGGACGACTGTGAGCAATGATGCGGTTGACAGCTGTGTACGGTCAATTGGCTGACCAATGACGGACCCTGACACACCTTCCTGTGCCAATGCACAGATATCATCATTATCAGTACCTGTGGCACCAGATTCAGGTTCCCTGCTGCAGGACACCAGAGCAGCACCAGAACCTGTGGGAGGAAGACAGGAAACACAGTTTACAATGTCTACACAATGTTACCAGTGATGCACTAATGCACACATGCACATATGCACACATGGACACTGGCACTCATGCACACATGCACACGTGCACACGTGGACACAGGCACACATACACACATGCACACATGGACACAGGCACACATGCACACGTGGACACAGGCACACATGCACACATGCACACCCCGCAGTATACACACAGAGCACTATTGAGTTACACTAGTATTACTAGCACTATCAGGACTATTATAGGTATTGTTAAAACACACTTACCAGCATGGATGGGCTGCCTTGCTGTAACACCGGAGGGACCTGCAGAAATGAGGAGATTAATGTCAGTGGGCACAACTGTGCCATTGATACTGCATATGATACAGTGCAGTAGTACACCAGTTGCCTTTCACATGTCAGCTGCTGATATTGGCAATATCACACCTGCACAATTACATACTATGTTGACAGCTACATACCATGGACACACCCTACACATGCATAAACTAACAGTGTACAGAACAGTCAAGTGTACATATGGCATATTACCTGCACGCTCCATGTCGTGTTGCTGTGTGGATCCAGCCTCCATCATGATGCAGGTGTGTTGCTGTTGACATTCTGGGGCTGGAGCCACAACACTTAGGAGTAGCCCCTCCAGTCTGGTGAGGGGGGGATGTGTGGCCACCCCACCTCCTGTGGCGACCTGTTGCCTGTGGATATCCGATGCACGCTGATGGACATTTCTGATTAAATCACCGCAGTGATGTCGTACCTGCTCATATGTCCCATTATGCGTGCCAATGTCATTTACCCTACAGACAAGGTCTTGCCACAGTGCAGCCCTCTCCTGCTGATTCTGGCTGGTGCGGAAAAACAGTATGTCATAATCCCGCACCAGGCTCTGGTGTATCTCCTCATCTTCTGCTGCAGAGTAGGCAGGATTTCGCTGAAGCGCTATGTTCCTGGAAGAGAACACAAACAGGATATCAGCAGACTATGTCAGCAATATATGGCACACATACTATACATGATACTCAATTGTAGTGATATACTACTACTCCCATATGTAGCATGTGTGTGTCTCTTGGTGGATACACAAGTACATGGCCAGATATCAGTGCTCAGCCAACACCTGTGCAACAATACCTGCCACATTCCATGCAACATAGTAGCATGCCCCATCGGTCAGCACACTGAGACAGGTCCAATGCACAACCTCACTCTGGGGGTTCATACCAAGGTACTGTATGTGGAACGCCATCCACTAGTGTGATCTGGACACAAATTACTCGGCCTGGATACACATATCCCACCACCACCACCAGCACAGTAGACTACTTTGATATATATGTGATTAGACAGATATTCACTTGTTAGGACTGACATGGTACCCATGCAGCCCACTGGGCCAGTGGAACCCACAACCCACACTGCTGACCCCTTTGTGAATGCTTCCCATGGACATCCCAAAGAATGCATGGAACATGCACACACATTTCTAACCCAGACCCTATGCACAAAGGTTAGGCATCCTGTCTGTGGACCCCAGCCAAAAGCAGATTGTATAACGATAGCAGGAGGCTACTGCAGGACAGAGCAGATTCACATAAAGGGAAGACATCTGTGGTCAGGACAGGTAATAAGCTACGGTCTCTCATAACAACATCCACGGCCTACTCTGGGAGGGAAATGGCCATGAACACTATAGATAACCACAAGGCCTTCTTCAGTTATGTTACACATATGGACCAAATGCCTCAGATATGCTCTGAGTTACTACACACCTACTTAACATTCACCGAACACACAGATATTGGCAACATTCTGGCAGACAGGTTCAGTGCACGTATCCCCCCTCCTTCTCCCCCACACTTAGAAATACTTATCACAGCTGAATGTAACCTCCCTATCATCTCACAAGTCCAGGTGAGGGCCGCCCTCAGCAAAGCAGAACACACAGGATCAATGTGACCTGATGGTATCCCTAGATGTGTGCTACGTGGACTCCAAGAGGACATACAACCGCATATTAGACTGATATTTAACCTTGGCCATACTACGGGATATGTACCTGAACAATGGCATACAGCAACAGTGGTCCCACTCCACTAAGGAGGCACCTCTACTGACCCTGGGAACTACCGCCCCATAAGCTTAACCAGCCTGGTCTGCAAAGCTATGGAATGATTCAGTATGGGACGCATATACAGCGATATTGGGTACCTGTACACACTTATTCCCAGCCAGTTTGCCTTTGTGATGGGCTGATCCTGCCTTTTGAACCTGGTTGACCTTTCAAAACAGTCACTACAGCCATTGATGAGGGCAACGCAGTCCATACAGCCTACCTGGACTTGCCTAAGGCCTTCAACACAGTACTCCACTCAGACATCATAGACAAGCTCATTAGCTTGCATGTTACTACATATGTCACATGATGGGTTGCACACTGGTTGACATACAGAATCCATAATATCGATATTGCAGGAGCCATGTCAGACTCAATGCCGGTCACATGTGGTATCCCACAGGCCTCTGTCCTAGCACCCCTTGTTTGGCATTTATTTCTCAGATGTGAAAGCAAACATGTGCGAGTTGTGGATGACAAAGTTCCCAGATGACTGCAAACTAAGCGCCATAGTCATTACACCAGCTGACACACACATCCTACAGACAGGCCTCACTGAAATGGACAACTGGTGCCAGGATCATGGCCTAACACTGAATGACATGTAATGTATAGACATCCCCTTTGGGTGGAACTACGTGCACACAACATATCACATGGACATACCTATAGATACAGACCTATGACACATATGGAGGGTTCACAGTATGTAGACTATTAACTTGTTACTTTACATTACCTGTGTTTGTCGCAGCTGGTTGCGTTAGCATTACTACAGCTTCCTGCTGCTGCTAGCGCATCTTGGTACTGACACTGATGACAGCTTCAACTTAGTTTGTGTATCATGTGTTGTTGTTTGTGTTCTTATTTATTTATTTATTTTTTCTTTCTCTCACTCTCTCTCTCTGTCTGCCTCCAGACAGTGCAATGAAAGTATTGCATGTGTGGAGTGTGAGTACAGGATGCTTTTGTAGGTATCTGCATAAGTCAATGTGATGGCCTCTGCAACAATTGTATGCCAGCATTTGCTAATTGCATGCAGCCAGTTGTGTACTGATTGCAGTTCTCACTGTGATTTCAGGACAGTGCTATAAAAGGGTATGTGAGATAGGCGTTGCCCTTTCAGATTGTAAGGGCGGGAACAATGCTGGTATGCTGTGGACACTGTTCTGTGAGTGTAATGGTTAGTATCTCTCTCATGATTCAGGATGTGTTGTAGATTCAGATTTCTCCAGTGCTCTCTCCTGTTTCCTGTAGTAAGTGTGTATGCACACTGACACCTACAACTATATATATATATATATATATATATATATATATATATATATATATATATACATATGTAAATATACATACATTTATATATGTACATTAACTGACATTATTACCTACTAGCTACCAACTAGCATGGCTGTTTCTGTTCACACACTACTATTATGGAAATCCACTAGCTTTGACAGTAAGTATAAATGACATGCTTTGTGTACTACACATCCTATATTCCCTTTACATTCATTCCTACTATTACATGATATATTTATTTTAGCACAATGTGTTTGTATAACAGTCATGGCTTAGTGGTAGGTCATGCAGACTACTGTTTCCACGGTCCTGGGTTCGGGACTGACAGTGGGATTTTATTTTGCTTTTGAACTGACTACAGGACCTGTCAATCAGAGTGACTAAGGCACTTTTAAGCAGTTGTAACTGGGTTAGCGCTGGTTTGCACGGAGCTCCCGCATGCGCACTGGCGTTCAGCTCCACGCACACCCGCTTACAACCACTTAACAGTGCTTACTCTGGCGCACACCCACGCTATTTTCTTTGAAAGAAATGAAAATGGGGAGACAGGAAAGTGGTGAAAAAGGGGTCACAAAGAGGGTAAGACAGTAGGGAAACAAGCTTGGGTTTTGCAGGAGGGAAGTAGGTAAGGCCCATAGCTGCCCATTTCTTCATCAGCAACAGCTGTGCATATGTATGTAATTTGGTGTGACATTTGAAACCTTCCACCCCTGAGAGAGGTGTCAGGACAACAATACTACTTGGAGCAGTGTATGACATGTGTGGGGGGGGGGTTACACATTTGACGGGGATGGATGTTTGGATATCCAGAGCCCATGAGCCCACAGATGGCAACAGTGTAACTGATATCCCCACCCATGGGCAGTTGCCACTGTTCCTTCACTGCCCAGGACGGGGCTGTGCTGGGGGCTGTGTAGGCCGGGCAGCAGGCATGCCTGTAGGATGTGTCACCTGTGCCTCAAGATGGCATAGGGGCCCAAGAACAGAGTCCTGGATCTCCCTACGCACCACAGTCCAGACGCTACGGAGGGTGAGTGGTGGTTCTCCAGCCGCCACACTTGCAGAGGGGGGATGGGCCCCATCCCCAGCAGCGCTTCCACCCGCAGGTGGCACAGGGCCACCGGAGGCGGGTCCAGACTGGGCACTAGTGCCAGGTGCACTCGCCAGCTGAGGTGGGAGAGGTGGGTCCGCTGGTACCCGCCTTCCCTGTCGTCCTATGTTTTGCATTATGTCATGACAGTTTGGGTTAGTAACATACAATATCATTTGCAATTAGTTGTAATAGCATGCATTAGTATTTCCATTAACCAAACACCCAGATATTCACACCATTGAACAGCGAGCATAACACATGCATAATATGAACAGTAATACACAGTCCAACAACATGCAGGGTTGATTGATGTCAACAGGCCATCAGGTTTGGATGTATGAACAGGGCAGATGCATCAACGTACATGCAAATATTTATAACCCAACAGGACAAATGTCCAGGGGTGTTAATTGTGATTGCACATACCAATTTCACGTATAATGGATTATATGCGGTTATAGGGTGGGGTGAAGAAAATATTATTAACACATTTGAATACCAATACATATGCTGTATATTTCTAATAGCTGCAGATATATACACACTACTGTTCTAACTACAGTTTCCTATATGATAACTACTTCAATTTGGTGATAGGACTGTTACTGCTACATCAATATACATTTTATTGTTATTCATACACGTTCATATCAGGCTTTGTTCAGCTACATCATCCTGCTACATTTGCTTTATATAGCTATAGACAACTGTGGATGTTTGGTATTTCAGACAATCATACTATCTGCATATTGCAGACTGAAAGCAACATATCCAGATTTTGGGATACACATTCCAGCTGCAGCAACACTTTGAACACATTTCACAGTTTGGTTCTGCTTGTCACATTCATTTCATTCTGTACTGACTGCAGTATACTTTATTCAGGGGTTATTACTACTTTATTGGTGGATTCATAACTCTTTCTCACACTCTCTCACTTGTTTTCATTTTACTATTCAGGATGGTACTTACTTCTAGGCTTTATTGACATGTTTTACCTGTAGTTATTACAATCCTTTCCAGCAGTCTCACTTCTGTCATGTTTCAGTATTTCAACAGGGATATATTTCACACATGTGATTTGCTCATCTTCTGCAGCTGTACTTTTCAGCCTGCTGCAGGTTGTGTACTATTATATTACAGGTGGGGCATCTTTATTTCAGACTTTATTTCAGACATTTTTATTTTTCTGTTTGGATTACAGGCTGCAACACACTTTTGTAATCAAGCAATACTTGCAAACACTCTTACACTGTTACTTGCAAATTGTATTACTTAATGACTACACTGCAGTCTTTTGCTAACTGTCATACTTTTATATTTCTTTATAGTTACTGGGAGAGGATTACTGACCTGCCTGGTGGCACAACCGCACCAGCCTATCGCCATAGGCTCTGCGGTTCGCAGAACGGACACCTGCAGCTGTAATATAAATGAAGTAATATTGGAATACACATCTCCATAATATCAGCTAGTTTAATTTCTTACATACATGATTGAATGCCACTTACTCAGTAGTGGGGCATTGGGCATTTGCCGGGCCTCCTGGATCCAAAGGTTCAGTTGGTCCTGATTATGTCTCTTCAGGTCCGCATGGTGGTGACGGACCTGCTCACCAGTCCTTGGAATCCCTGTGGCACTAGTGGGATCATGAGACAACCGGTCCCACGCCTCAGCCCTATATGCTCTCCACAGGACCTGGCCCTGCATGAGTTGGGCCTCATGATTGTGGACTAGGAGCCAGACCATGTATCTGGACTCATCAACGCCCCACCTCTGTGCTCGAAAGCAACTACCCTCACCTACTCCTGACATTCTGGCTGCAAGTTAGTTCTACAATCGTTTATGCTGTGTATTCCCGCCTATGGGGCTTATATATGCCGTTTTTCCCGCACTTATCTGTGATTGGCCATTTTGGAATTGTATCAACTTCACAGAACCTGCTTTGTCATGCTCCACTTTCTAATCATTCCTATATATTTACTATTACTGCATTTCTAAGTACAGCTGTCGTGGCTTAGTGGTTCAGTACCTTGACTATGGTGCATGGTATTCTGGGTTTGAACCTGGCCACTGCTTTTTATATTTTATGACTGTCTAGACAGGCTAGGGGGTGTGTCTGTGTAAAGGCAGTTTTGTTACAGCTTGCTCAACGTTGCCTGTCGGTTAGCTTGTTGGCGCAGTGAGCAGCTCTGCGCAAATGGGTTACACTGGTTTACGCTTCATTTGGCTGTCAGCACACATATTACGCTCAGCTCAGCTAGGGGCACACAGTTTCAGCATGTTAAACCACTGCTCACCTACGGGCACACATTTTACACCTGTTAAACCACTGCTCACCTACGGGCAGATGCACTCAACTTGTTAAACACATTGTTAGGCACATCTGGCATTTTTTATTAGGTTCATAGGTTCATAGATTAGTACTGCTAACTGCCCTTGTGAGCCATTTTAAGCCTAGCCAAGTATCCCTTGTGAGACTCAAACCCTGCACCTTGTGTTTGTAAGGCAAACACCTTAACCATTAGGCCACCCTCCAAACCCCAACATTATTTTGTTATCTCAAATTTCTTCAAGATAAATGGCCCATTTCATTACATTTTACATAAAATATAATTTTATATGTGTACATATATGTCAGGGACTTGTTTCATGCTTATTTCACTAAAAATAAAAATTAATGTTGTGGGGGCTCGAACCATGACTGCCTGCTCTTCAGCCGATGTCTCTACTGCTACGCTATTGCTTTTTGGCTTACTTTGCATATTTAGTTCTTATATGCTTTTCCACTGACTGCTAACTGTGGCTAAGCTACGGGCATGCCTGTGCAAACAAGCGCACTCACGGGCAAACATCTTTACAATTTAAAAAAATATATAACATGTTCATTTATATATTTTATGTTCATAGTCTGTGGGGGCATGAGTTGTGTTGTGTTTATTCACATTTCCATGGACTCTGTTGTGGGTATTTACTTTGGGCACTTTTTTCTCTTCTGGGGGCGTGTCCGCTTGCAGGGCTCTGCCTATGGACATGCCCCCTACTGTCTTCCACGGACCGTGTTAGCCTTAGGTGTGATTCAGCATGCCCTCATGCATATGCATGACATGCTGACGTCACGCCGTTTAACTGCAGCCTCCGTATAAGCCTTGTATCTCTTACACTGAGGCTTCGTGAATCCTGCCCAATGTGTTAATCAGGCTTGCACAACCTACTTTTCCATGTACAGCAACATCCTGGTCGTAATTGTGTTCCCCCATTTGTTGGAAGTACCAAATTTTTGGTGTCCCGCAAGGGACGTCGCTGTCCATGTTTAAAGTGTAGACCTTGTAGATCTCTCCCACTGGTAGTTTCCTACTGGTGGTCTGGGAAGCAGTGTTGTATTTACCTTTAATGCGTGTCTGCATGTCTCACCGGCCTAGCTGGGGGGGGTGTGGTAGGTAGACATTTGTTGAGTGGACCTCCCACCCACATATGCCTGGTCTAAACATGTTACCCGTAACTGCTGTAACATAACCTAGGTATATACATGTGTATATTTACTGTAACATGTACATATATATATATATATATATATATATATATATATATATATATATATATATATTTACATTAATATATGCACACATATCTGCATATGTATTCATACATGTATATTCATATCTTGCTTATTATATATATATATATATATATATATATATATATATATATATATATATATATTTGTGTGTATGTGTGTGTATATGTGTGTATGTATATATATATATATATATATATATATATATATATATATATATATATATATATATATATATGATTATATATATGTACATCAGTCTGTCAATACATTCCCCGCTCAAACGCACTTACACATGCATAATGGTATTTATAAGCTTCACCAGCATACTAGTGCTTTATTCATTATAACACTGACACACTCCAGTTATCTTGTAATCGGTATGCAGCATGTTATACAGCAGACAGATGTTGCTATATGTTCATGTACGGATTACCGATGGTAAATGGAATGTGAAAGTGTGATTCGACCCGTCCCTCTTCTGCACAGCCTATTACTCCATCTACTGTCGATGTTTGCATGGGCACATTCCTATTATTTATGTCAACAAATGGAATGCATGTGTTACAGAATTTGCATTTCAACATATATTGTTGTCTGCATGTGAATATGCATATATACCTATTACGACCTAGCTGACCTCCATGGGGCGGTCCATTAGAACCGGCCCATCCAACCCTGGCACACCTGAATCCATAATTGCATACCCATAGT
>NC_056726.1:1887473093-1887598093 GCF_019279795.1 Protopterus annectens
TATATATATATATATACATATATATATACATTACATCTGTACATACAAATATACATTTCCAATGCTGGGAGCTGATTACAGGTGCACTCGCCTATGCTTACTGTGCGTAACATATGTTTACTGATGCTTATTTGTGCTTATTTGTGTCTTATATATTATGACAATACCACTTTGATTGAAAGGATCTGGTTAATAGTCCCATGTAATACACACGTTCACCTTTACATGTTTAAATGTTGGCTTTACAGCAGAGCAACATTCATTCCACAAGGAAAATGATATGTACTATTGTCGACCTAGAACCGTGAATGCCTTTTCATTAGGCGGATGCTCTAACCACTACACTATTGGTGTTCTGCTTCATTTATATGTATACCCATGGTGCATAGTTACCCGAAAACACACATCATCACTTCATTTATGCAGCAGGCATACATTTACCTGTTGGGAAAAATGCACTACTACACATGCGCCATTCCCTATTCCATACTGCTCTGGACTCGTGCTGCATTTTTATTCACTCTGAGGATATTCAGACCTCCAAAGCCTATAGTACTGGCACATACGTGTGTTTGATTGTCAGGGTGTTCATATGGTCTTCCGGGTTTAGGCTTGTCTGACTGGGGACCGGGACTGCCCTGTACCTAGTTGAAAGTCAGACTTAGCAAGGGGAGATCATTCGTTTCACTTTTAGCGTCCTACTTGTGGTTTGGGATGCAGAGGTGTGCTCACCTATGGCCATCCTGGTATATAACCGCACTAACTATTATGGGGATTTCCTATATTGTGACCATGTTCATTCTTCATATCTACACACACACACACACACAGATATATATATATATATATATATATATATATATATATATATATATATATATATATGCATATATCGGTCTGTACATACACATGCATATACACCAACATGCTCATTTATATTTCCCATACCACTGAATCACCGTCACTTACTGTTACGCATACACGCTTGCATACCCGCTTACATCTCAGATTGCCACCTTTTCATATGGCCAAAGCGGGGCATTTTCAGGACACACATCAGATTTTACAGGCTGATACATACCCACAGTCAGTACAAAAGTTAGAACTTTACTTATTTGACTAAATGAAAGCTTATTCTTGTAGCAGTTTAGTTGCTTAATCTATTTCTTGTAACTTTAAGTATTTTACATAAATAACTGTTTTATGCAACTGTTACATGAAATAAGGGACATATTTCCTACAATCACAGGACATTTGCCATTGTATTATATTTGGTCTGGACACAACTGCCGAAAAAGGGACTATCCCTCACAAGGTGGGGCAAGTGGTAACCCTACTTATGTCTGCTTTAAAGTGCCTTATGCACCCTATATCCGACTGCCACTATGCGAATGTGTAAGGTATATATATATATTCCTGATAATGCACATGGGGAGACATGCATCACGGTCAGGTGTTTAATCCCTCGCAAGGTGAAGCAGGTGGTAACCCTACTTACATCTGCTTTAAAGCACCTTAAGCACCCTATATCTGACTGCCACTATGCAAATGTGTAAGGTATATATGCCTGATAATGCACGTGGGGAGACTTGCATCACGGCCAAGTGTTTAATGTCAGGTCATAGGTTCTGCAGGACCGGCTGGAGGCTGAGCAGTCTTGTGAACAACTACTGCTCATAAAACTTGTGTCCAGATGTATACAGGACTGGACATCGTGTCGTGACACCAAGTCTAATGTTTAGAACAGATACATATCCCATGAGGGATATCCAAAAATTGTGGGGACCGATGACCTTCTTTGCTTTACGGCTGTAAGGTAAGGTTATACATGGAAGGGATACATAGTTTGCAATCCTGAGACTGCCTAGGGTGAGACTGCCTACTAGATATGGGTAGGGGTCACTATGTGCAGATATGGCCTCGCCTATCTAGCAGCCAGAGTATGGCTGGTTTTGGTGGACGTTCAGGAAGGGGGGGTGTGCTGTGAAGGGGATGATGGGTATTCAGTTATGTATCCAGGTGTGTTGGGGTTGGATGGCTCAGTTCAGGCCAGACCATTATGTGGGTATGTGCCGGTAATGTTTCTGTACATGTGTATTGCACATTTTAATGTTCACATGTTTGTGGGACTGTATTGAGGATGTATATATTTGTTCTTTGGTTATCTTCCTGATTCACCCACTGCTCCCTCGTAGACCTCCAGTTCACCTATTGTGCATCCAACCCAGTGTCCCCTTGGTGAATTATTACATTACCCGTCAACCCCCACCCCCATATTCCACAGACAACATTCATCCCTTCTCTAGTTGATGGCCCATGGCACAGTCAACAGAACACATTGTGTACACTACATATCTTGTGAGGTCTACACTAACATTTCAGATCATCCACATGCTGTACTTCACGCACATAGGTACACACCAATACTTATCTTTCATGATATGGTAAGTAGACCCGGGTAATACCCGTTCATCTATGGGCCGTCCTGACAAGGACAACTTGGACCGTGAATGGGCAGATATTGGGCGAATGCTCTGACCATTGGTAGGGTTGCCACCTTTTCATATGACCTGGATGGGACATTTATGTGGCACACATCTGAGTTTACCAGTCAACAAATACCCAGGGTCATTACAAAGGATAGTACTTTAATTTTATGCCTACATATAAGCTTTTATTGTTGTAGTGGTGTAGTTGCTTATTCTGTTTCATTTACTTGCTTATTCTGTTTCTTGTAACATATAGGTATTTTATATGCGGACATACGTACTGTATGGGACTATTACATAACATATGGGAAATAATTATGTCCTACTATCGCAGGACATTTCACATTTATTATGGTTTTGGTATGGACATACCTGCCTAGAGGGGGACTGTCCCTCACAATGTAGGACAGGTGGTAACCCAGACCATTGGGCTAGGCTTGGCAATTGGCAGCGTGGTAGCACAATGCGTTTCGCTTCCACTTGGTATAACTAGCGACACTACAATGGAATACGGGCACAGAATTTTAAATATCTTTGTTTGAGGGACGGGGACTCAATATTCAGCTACGTCCCTTTGTGTTTACTTCTTATTGTGGTATTCACAATGATGTCTTGTATGCTTTGCATGCATTTCAGTATCCATGGACACTGACAGGAGTGATTACTATTAGAGGCAGGCTGTACTAGTCAGCATTTTAGGTTGCGCGTATGCAGCTGACATGTTCACGCCTCTGTGCATTGCTTGGACACACCCCCTGCACTCATACACATTTCCTATGCAAGTGACTGTTATGGCAGCACGCCTTCATTAATATGCATGTGGTGCTGCTGCGCCATCTCTATGCTGCATGGTCAGCACAAGGCTAACACCATCCTTGTGCAGAGCTTCATGAATCCTGGGGACAATCTAAACAAGTAACGGCCTAGGACAGAACTCTGTAGGACACCCTGACTGTAATCAAAGATTTCACCTGTCCAGTTGCTGTATGATACTTGCCATGTCCAGTTTGTAAGCCATGAAGTTATCCATTTTATCAAGAGTACATCAATACTTAGTTTATTGATCAGTGCTTTGTTTATGACCCTGTCAAATGCTGATAATAAATCTATAAAAATTACTTCACAGCACAATTTTTCATTCATAGCAGTTATTATATTGTGATAGAACATCATGTTGCAGGTGGTAATAGATTTGTTTTCAACAAATGCATGCTGATAAATGGTTTCAAGTCCAAACCTATCCAGTTCTGGCAATAACTTATCCAATATTACCTTCTCCATTATTTTTCTACAACATGAAAGTAGACTTAAGTGTCTAAATGACTCTGGATTTATCCTACTTCCCTTTCACTTGAAGACAGGTTTAATAAGCCCACGTCTCCAGTCTTGAAGAATCTCCCCATATTTATATGACCTATTGAATAATAGATATAATGGTACTGTAAAGTCTTGCTGAAGTGTTTTCAGGTCATTGTTATTAATTCTGTCTCCTCCCTGTGCTTTGTTTGGATCCACTTTGCACACTTTGAGCTCTATGGGTTTGCCATATATCCGAATGGTACAAAATACCTCATTATTTGCCCTTAAATCTAAATCCACTGCATTAACTGTTTCATGAAACACTGACACACCATCAACATTAAGAGTAGGGCTGCAGCTCTCTAATTTATCAACTCGTTTCTTAAAATGTTCCCTTTTAATGAAATAATGTGGGCCTTTTGATTTACAAAACCTTTTGAAACTATTCCATTTATTGCATTTGTGGCATTGGTGACCAAAAGCTAAACATTTTTCCTTTTTAGATTCATGACTTCCACCAGAATTATGACAGCTGGCAATGAAACTAGGTTGGGTCCATGCTTTGAGTTTGCTGACTCACTTTTATGCTTCAGTGAGACTGTGCAAACTCTGGAATTTGCTGAACAGCTCTGGGGTTTACCTGTGAGTGCTGCAGGGACTACAGTTTTTGCTATGCATTTGGGCCTGTTTCTTTTAACTATGTTCTGCATATTATCAACATGAGCTCTATCACTGTGCCTTCTAGGGATATTCTCATTTGTAAGCATATCTGTGTGCTTTTCTGTGAGCTCATATATATATTGACAAATCTCAATGGCCTTATTTAAAGTTAAATTATTATCACAAAGCAAAATCTTTTTCACAACATCAACTTTAATACCACACATAAGTTTGTCCTTTATCAACTGGTCCCTTAAATCACCAAATCTACATGTTTTAGCTTTATTTCTCAAGTTGGTTATAGATGCTGCTAAAGTTTCACCAGACTTTTGATCCCTTGTGTAAAATAGTTCTTTCCATTGAATCATTTTTCTGGGGGTCATGTATTTCTCTAAATTTACATTTTAAGTACTCAGAGTCCTCCCTTGACTCAGCCGGTATAACAATATTACAGTTTTCCCCCTCTCCTGTATAGATAGCAGGTGTACACACAAATGAACATTCTATTTCTATGGCTTCTGACCCAGCTAAATTAAGTAGAATAAATGCCATTGCATGGTCATCTTTATCAGAAAATGCAGCCTGTATGAAAATGTCTTACTCTTGTTCAAACACTCTCCAGTTCTCAGCAATATTACTGTCAAACACAAGTGCACTAGGTTTTCGAAACCTGTCTTCCATGCCCTTGTAATTATTTATGAAGAAACTGTTCTTTGATCTTGTAATAACATTCAAATGCACAATACACTCTTTGAAATACTGTACTTTGCAAAGTATGTTCTGAAATGGCTATATTCTGCAAAATAACATTACTGTAATACTGCACAAACATGCAAACACTTCATACACCTCTGATAACTCAAATAACATTAATTAATATGAAAAATACATGCTTAGTAAAAATGCAGTCATTTTCTTTTATTGTATTCGTTCTATTCAATTTAGACTTTATGTCAAACATTATCCATAGTAATTTGAATATTTTATCAATGTTGGACATATCGATTTATGCAAATATCATTTAGAATATTCTGTATACCTCGTATCATATTTTGCGAATAAAAATAGGGCTGAGCAAGTTTTAATATCTGAAATTTGTTTCTGACCTGTTTTGTGAAATATACACATTGTAGGGATGATTCACTCCTTTATATTCCTCCAGTTTCAACTAAATGCCTCTCAATCCCACACTGAAGAATTTAGATTCTATCCTGGTCTCAAGTCCTTTAGACATGCCATTTCTGACACCATGTCTCTCTAGACATCCCACGTCTGACACCATGTCATTTGTCCATATCTAATATAGAAGATGACAAGCAGGCAGGGAATTTCATTTATATGCTTTAATACATAGAAACACATCAGGATGGATAGCAGCATCATAAAATATAAACAAACTGGTTAACAGACAGACTTTATATACATATATGCTTACATCTCAACAGCTTACTACAAAATGACAGTCAGACATCCACATGCTCAGTATTTATACACTTGTGGAAGCCCTTGGATAGCTTCTTAAAGGTATATACATGCACATTCATCTACACTTTTCTTGGTTAGAAATCTCCAGAGCCTTTCCAGTTGAGTGAATATCTGACAAATCAATGGCCTTATTTAATATCAGATCACTGTCTCAAAGCAAATTCTTTCTCAATGTGTCATTGCTAATACCACACACAGGCCTGTCTTTTATCTACTTATTTCTTAAATCACCAGAGCTGCATGTTTTAACCTTATTTCTCAAGTTAGTTATACGTGCTTCAAAAGTTTCACCAGACTTGTGACCCCTTTTGTAAAATAAGTGCCTTTGCATTGTAATATTCATTTGGGGGTTACACATTTCTCTAAATTTGTATTTTAAGCACTCAGGGTCTTCCCTTGTTTCAGCTGGTACCACTATATGGTGGTCTTCTCTCTCCCCTCCTAGCATTGAGCAGCATTTTACCTTCTCCAAAGATGATACCACAATATGAACAAAAGATGACTGACTTTAATTATTTGCTTAGTTTCTGGTGTCATTCTAAGGGGGTGCAGTATTTGTCAGCATGGAAGGAGATGGTCAACAAGCATGGAAGGAGATGGTCAACGGACCACTCTGCTTTACCAGGCATGGTCTGCATTTCTCCCCACTAGGCTTTCAAATATTAGCTAAAACATTCCCCCAGATTCTCTATACCTTGCATGATATGCAAGATCAGTGCAGGAGCTCTAGCAGGCAATATGTCTGCCATGCAATCCAGGAACAGTCTGCAGGGGCATGCACGAGCGCTCCTGCACTAATCCTGCATGGACTAAGCCCCTGTATGCAAATCACCCCATTGGCAGGAAAAATCCATGCAAATGAGGTGAATTTGCAATCCAGGAAGCTTGCAACCAGCCATGCAGGACAAGTGCAATCTCCAGAAATGCACTCGGCTAGTAACAGAATACATTTTTGCGAAATCCAAAACGGAGCTGTGACATCTCCAAATAAAGGCTGCATATCAGTTAGGAAGCATGCCAATGGCCAAGTATAAGGCCACTGGTATTGCAAACAGCCAAAAAAAAAAATAAAAAAATTAACTTTTAATTTTTCTTTAGCCGATCTCGGCTGTTTAAGCACAGGGCAGCGTCGTGCAAACAGGATCAGGGGGAAAATAACAAAATAAACCTAAATTAAGCATTCTAACTAAAATCACTATTCTGCCATGCAAGTCAATGGCAGGCAGAAGACAACATGGGCAGTGAGTACTGTTGCTAAGGGGGGAGGCTCAGTGTGAGACATGTAACTATGCATTAGCAGGCAATCCTATGTAAATGAGTGGAATGATAGTGAATCCATTTTCCCCAGCATGCTAGTCAGGTCCCAAACAGTGTAAGAGTAGGAATAGCTTGGTGCAAGCCTAGGAGTTAGCTGACATCATGGGGTGTGTGTCACACACACAGTAAGTGGATTGGAGCCCTGTGGCCCGGGTTTGCTCCTAGCTTAGCACAGCTAAGTAGGGGGGGTGTCTGAATCTGCCTAGCAGTCTTTACATTGCCTAAGCAGGTGTGCATGCCACGCACTGGGTTTTAAAGGTTTTTTAAAAAAAGTGAAACCAGGAAATATCACTTTGCACATTTGAGCACTCTGTTTGTGGCGCGCCCCCGGGCTTAAACAGGAAGGCAATGGGAAGGGAAAACAGCAGTAGGAAGGCAACCAAGGAGAACTAGCATAGCTGGCAGGTGAAATGTGTCATAATTAGCCAATTACACAGGCAGCAGACCAGCCCAGCCCAGAACACTACTATAAACTATGCAAACACCTTCCCCTCTGGTTTTTCCCACACCCTACACCACCAGTGTAAACAAGCGGGGAACTTTTAACACTCACAACAGCAAAATGATAGGGGCTGCAATAGCTATCATACAACAACTTGTGGAAGAGGCTGCGGGTGGTGAGGATGTGAATGTTGTCGACCAACCCACAGGGAGGAGATGGAGAAGATTGTGCAGATCCAGGGTAACCTACCAGGGGCTACATGAGCTGGAGATAGTGGAGCGCTATAGGGTGGACAGAGACCTCCTACAACAAATTGTTGAGCTGTGCCGGCCATGCCTGACACACAGAATAACAGAGGGGAACTCATCACAGTGTAAGCCTAATTATACTACCTACAGGTACCTTCGAAAGGCCAACTGGGGATATGATGGGGATCTCACAGGCATCAGAATCCAGGGTACTCCACCAGTTCCTGGATGCCATGTCAGCACATGTCGGTGAGCACGTATATTTCCCCAATACCCATGAGGTGTTGGCCAGCAATATGCAACTGTTTCACCAAATAGCAGAATACCCTGAGGTAGTGGGTGCTATAGACTGCATGTACATATGCATCAAGGCACCACCTGGTGAGCGGGGTAGGGTCTACATCAACTGCAAGGGCTTTCCCTCCATCAACTGCCAGGTCATATGCAATGCCCAGGGCATAATAATGAATGTGTGTGCTGGCTGCCCTGGAAGCTATCCTGATTCCCACATCTGGCATCTGACACAGCTGTACCAGAGATTTGCCAATGGGGACATCCCTCACAGTCACCTAGTGGGGGATGCTGGATATGCACTGCTGCCGTGGCTGATGACACCATTAGAAATGCACACACACCCGAACATGAACTCCATAATGAGGCACACGCAAGGACCAGAATTATAGTAGTGCATGTGTTTGGGATGCTCAAGTCACAGTTCCGATGCCTGGACACATCCAGTGAATTCCCATAGCCAAGTGCATGGAAACACACACCAATATTTAGGAACAGCATGTTGCTGTTGCGCCTTTAATTCACTGTGTAGGCATTGCTTACTCTTGTGCAAACAGGCTTAAACCTGCTTACTGCTGCTTAAAAGTGCTTACTCCCACATACTCCTGTGCTAATTTCTTTAAAAGGAAAAAAAGCGGGGTTGATAAGAAAGTGGTGAAAAAAAGGCCACAAACAGGGAAAGGCAGTATTGAAAATAGCCAGGGATGTGCAGGAAGGGTATAGGGAATGTCCATAGCTGCCCATTTCTTCTACAGCAACAGCTGTGCATATACACTGAATTTGGATATAGACTTGGATACTTAAACACCTGGGAGTGGGTGAGGACAACAATAATATGTTGTGATGCCAATTAGACTGGATTACATGTGTGCAGTGGACACGTGTGCAAAATGGACAGCTATGCATGGGGCGAGATTTTTTTTGTGGGAACAAATTGCCCTTTTTTTTCAGATGAGAGTGGGATGTTTGGGAGGGGTAGTAGGTATATTTGGGAAGGTAGGTTAGGTAGATTAACAGACAAGACAAACAAGACACATACAGGGGCAGTATATGACACATGGGGGGTAAAAACCTTGATGGGGATGGGTGTTGGGCTATCGGAAGCCCACAAGCCCCCTAGTGGTAACAGTGGGACTGAGGTCCCCACCCATGAGCAGTCACCACTGAACCTTCATAGCCCTGAAGATGGCTGTGCTGGGGCTGAGTCGCAGAACCAGGCTGACTCTCTAATCATGACATGCGGCCCTCGAGCTGGCGTAGAAGATCACCAAACTGCTGGTCGATCTCTCTATACACCATGGTCCTGACCTGGCAACGGGTGACAGGTGCCTGTCTGCACCCACTACCGGGGGGGGTGCCATCCCCTGAGGCAGTTCCAACTGAAGGTGGTGCAGGACCAACTGACAGGGAGGTCCCAGGTTGGGCCACAGACATGCTGGTGCCCGGTGCCATGGGCAGCTGAGGTGGGAAAGGTGGGTCCGCTAGGAACAGCCTTCCCAAGCGTGCTATAGTGTTTAGAGCTCATCATCATATCTGGGTTAGTAATAGTCAACACATTCCAGGGTTAGGTATAACAGCATGCATAGATATTCCCATTAACCCAGACACCGGATACAGAACAGTTCCAAGGCAAACAGAACACATGCATATATGGGACCACAGTGGTAATAAGAATAGAATGCAGGTACACTGATGGCACCATGCCACCAATATTGGAATAACTCAATATAGCACATGCATGGGAACCATTAAAATATTTATCAAACAATTGGACATTATTAGAGTCATTACATACCAGTTGGGGTGGGTATGTTGATTATTGTTGGAGATATGGTGGGGGGGGTGAGAAAGATGTCAATTAACAACTAGTGTATTCCTGTAGTCCACATTACTTTCCTAGTTAGTGCTGTTATCGGTACCTTACAAGTCTTACTATACTACCCTATAGCCTTAGTTTGGACAGTGATATGGCTGTTGTCATCATTACACATGAACCGGTTTTACCTGCAGTATAACCTCTTACCTGGTATACCTGTGGAGGGACTGTTTAACACTAACTAACTGTTTCTACACATACTCCCAGATGCCGGGTAGGTGTTTTGCACATAGGTATCCAACTAATTCTGCACAGACTCTGGCCATGTGTTGACCACATGCTGGTGTGCTGGAACATATCTAAAATATTGTCCTATTCCACCTTTAGTGACCTGACACACACATATACATGCTTTCCTACACAGTTATATTATGTAGCACAGTGTGGGTGACATTGACCAGTGATACTTTATTATTCAGAGAAACTGCAACACTCACAATTCCCTACAATACCAGAGCGAACAGTACCAGTACAGGTTATAATGGCCTGTATTCCTCAGCACAGTATTCATATCCAATGTACCTGTGGGAGCCAAGTTTATTAGCACTACATGACTGTTGCCACACATTACACACATTACACATTAGAATTATGCACATACATCTCACTCTGTTAATGTAGACACTCTAGTCACAGCTTGACACCATGAGAGTGTAGATAGGACATATTTAAAATATTACTCTCCTAACAGTTTTGGGGGTTGCTACAGTGACAGGTGTGTTCTCATAGGTGTTTGACAATCACTTGTATTCCTTCTTTGCTGGCTAAACATCTGGGATCATCCCACAGACTCACCAGGGGGACAGGGAGACAGGCAGCTGATATGGGCACATATACTGGACATTCTGGCCTCATCTGTACAGTTGTGGGGTATGATTCTGTATGCAGCCTAGTTCCACTCCCAGGATTCAGACCATAGCTGTGTCTGCTACAACTTAAACACTGTCCATCACAGTTGTGTCTGCTATATAGATATTGCTGTATATCTCCTATCTGCTTTCTGTCTTATTAATCCCCCTGTGCTTTTGCATTCTGACCTTGTATTACAACACTCTTATACAGATTTCATAGGCAGTTATATGTTGTAGGACAGTGTGGGCAACAGTGATGTGTAATATCTCATTATTCAGAGCAACTGCATATTATTCTTGCATTTCTGGGCACAGTTTGGTATCTGGCAGCCCTACAGGAGGAATGTTTATAAGCACTACCTGAATGTTCCCACACACAATACCAGATTCCAGATTACTATTGTGCACATACATCTCACTCTGTTGCTGTACACACTCTGACTACAGCTTGACAAGTTGGGGTGTAAATGGGACATACGTGGCTTAGGTTCATAGGTTCATAGGTTGGTACTAGGCTATCAGCCCTAGGGCCTATACAAGCCTAGCCATAACAATTCCCTGGCTATTTCTTCCCAGATTATTTACTTTCCTGGACCCCTGTCTAGCAGGGCGACTGATGTGATCCCTGGGGTGAATTTCTTTCTCCCATCCAATCGTCAAGGTTCCTCTTGAAGAGGTCCAAAGAGGCACTCTGCTTGACATGTATGGGCAATCTATTCCAGAGTCTGGGGAATCTCTGGGTCAGGAACCTATCCCTCCAGCATGTTTTGTTTATTGTGATGACAAGGTTTAGATCCCTGGCACATGTAGCTCTGAGGGATTGGGATTTCTTTAAGTGTAGCATGTCCAACAGCTCTGGGTTTGACATGGCCTTGTATGTTAAGCAGAGATCGCCTCTGAGTAGACGATATGTGACAGAGTATAGCTGGAGTTTTTTATGGCGGTCAGCGTAGGACATCTGCTTTAGGCCTGTGATTCTTTTAGTGAGGTATTTCTGAGGCCTTTCCAGTTGTTGCAGATGTCTTGAGAGGTACATACCAAATGGGGCATTGTATTCTATAATGGGTCTAATGAGGGATGAGTACAGTGGGACAATGACCTCCTTTTTTCTGGATGAAAAGCCCTTCATGATGAGGTGTGCCACATAGAAGGATTTCCTGACTGTTGTGGCGATGTGGTTATAAAACTAAAAGTAGTAGTAAATTAATTCCTGTATAAAAACCTGTATTGTTCGTTATGTGGTTATTACTCACATAAAGTAATGGGGAGTTGCTAGTGTGCCAGCTTTGTTCTCATAGATGCATGTCAATCAGTTGTATTTCCTCTTTGCTGCCTATACATCTGGGATCACCCCACTGATTTCCAAGGAGGACAGGTTGATAGGCAACAGATATGGGCCACTTTACTGGATATTCTGGACATATCTGTACAGTTGTGGGGTATGATTCTGTATGCAGACTACCACCACTGGCAGGATTCGAACTGTGGCTGTGTGTGCTGAAAAAACAACAGTTAACATGTCAGTTGCATGTGTTATTCAGTTTTTTTTGTCTGGATTTTCCCTCTTTACTTTCTGTGTGTCTCTCAGTTGTACTAAATGGCCTCTGGGGATTACACCTGTCATATACAGACATTCCTACACATTCAATTTATGGTGCACTGTGTAGGTAACAGAGTGCTTACTACAACAGTACTAGTACATGATTGCAAATCTACATTACCATATGATACCAGAATATACACATGAAGTCCAGCAGTTAGACCTGCTTTATTAGGCTATTACAATTTTATTGACATACAAACAATATGAGACTCTTCCTACCATATTCTCTAGTGTATGCAGTACTTGCATTGAACAATACAGGTTTTTATACAGGAATTAATTTACTACTACTTTTAGTTTTATTTCCTATGACAGTAAATGCGTGAGTATTACTGACTTGCATCATGTCGCAACCTCACCAGGTGACTGATGTGAGCCTCCTGGTTCGTGGCCCGCTCCATTGCAGCTGTGGGGGATATAAGAGGAATATTTAGCCATACATATGCATGATATACCTGAGCTGGCAATTATTACACACATACTGGGGTGATACTGACACACGACTGGAACATCCCTTGCTGCTCTAGCCTCTTGGAGCCACTCCTCCCAGAGGTCCCCCTTATGCCACTTCAGGTCGGCATAGTGGTGCCTGACCTGCTCACCAGTTCGGGGTATGCCAGTGGCACTGGTGAGGTCACACGTGAGATGGTCCCAGGCCTCTGCCTTATATTGGGAGCCCTGGTACTGGCCCTGCAGCAGTCTCTGATAATGGTCTTTGACAAGGAGTCCTGCCATGACCTTGGATTTCTGGATGCACCATTACTGTGCCCAAAAGTGCACACCTTCTCCCCTTACTGCCATAGTGTCTGCAAGGGGAAGCTGCAAACAGTTATGAGATGTATTCTTGCCTCTTGGGTTTAAGTAGGGCCAATTTCCCGCACTTTTCTGTGATTGGACGGTTTTGAAAAGGCTAAGCTATGGGCAAACCTGCTTACCTACGGTTGGCATTGTTTAAAGGGTATACCACTGGGCACAATGAGTTAGCTGCCCTACACATTGCTTACACCTCCTAAGCTGCCCTGTGCAATGCTTAGCATTGCTTACATTAGACTTTGCATTATAACTC
The DNA here is from genome assembly GCF_019279795.1 of Protopterus annectens. Classification (NCBI taxonomy): domain Eukaryota; kingdom Metazoa; phylum Chordata; order Ceratodontiformes; family Protopteridae; genus Protopterus; species Protopterus annectens. Next base: position 1,887,486,721 of record NC_056726.1, read on the forward strand.
CTTTTTGGCATTGAGTTATTATTCATTACACCTTATACGTATGCCTGGTATCCATGATTAATGTGTACATACACTCTATGGGGCCCTTGTGTTTTATTGGGGATTTTAACACTCTATTATAATTAAAACTCACTTCTGGGCTTACTGCTGTACTCCAGTTTACATATTTATGTTATGTAGTTGGTTATGGAACATATGACTGTATATTGATTCCTTTCACAGGTTCAGTTTTGTTTTACTATGGTGAGGACCTATCTGTTGATACCTCATTCTTCTGCATTTCTGTGATGGCTTGGTGGTTAATTACTGTGACTATGATATATAGAGTCTTGGGTTCAAAACCTGCATGGCTGTTTATTTTGTTGATGGGCAGAACAAGGGCTGTTGGATACAGAGTGATTAAGGCACTTTTGAGCACTTGTAAGTGGGTTAGCTTTACAATTGCTTAACCAGTGTAGGCATTGCTTACTGCTGTGCAAATGGGCTTAAGCTCACTTACTAGTGTTTAAATATGCTTACTACTGCTTATTTTTGCTTAAACCTGCTTACTATTGCCTTATTCATTATGACACTGACACCTCACATGTGCATTTACTGCAGTACTCCAGTTCATGAAAATGATATTTAGTGGGTTATGCAACATAAATATTACTCATAATATGTTTTGCCATGGATAATGGAATGTGCTGCAGTGGGACTCGAACAGGGAATGCCTGCTCAAAAGGAGAATGCTCTGCCTACTACACTATTGCTTTGCTGCTTCATTTGCATATAGCTTCCTTGTTATCCTCTTCAGCCATTTAAGCTGCATTAACCATAGCTAAGTGATGGGCACACCCGCACACCTACGGTTAGCTTTAATTGGATTAAAAAAAAAAAATTAAAGTTTTTTTTTATTTTATTTATATATACTGTTGCTGTTGTACACAAGGGGGGTTGTTGGTGGAGATATGCGGTCACCTATGAGTGGTCTCGCTCATTTCATACACCTTTCTGCTGTTTTTCATTGCGGGGGTATGTATATTCTGAGAGCTCCTAAATGGTCACCTCCGTGCAGGACTAAGCTAGTCCTGCACAGAGGAATAGTAAATCCGGGGATTGTCTTAGACCATAGTGCAATTTTAGACAATGCCAAACTGAAAGTAATTCCGACATAGCAAATCAAAACCAAAAAAAATCTAAAGGTATTACTACTCAGTGCTATGAGTCTAAAAAAAATCTCAACTACCTAGAAGCTCTATTTACCCCAGAGAATGCTGATGTTTGTGGAGTCATTGGGGCATGGTTTAAAGCAGAAGAGAGCACACCAACAGTGTTAGGTTTTAATGTATTCCACACATTTCGGCCAGCAACTTCACAAGGCAGGGACTAAAGGTGGAGATGTCTCTGTTTACATCAAAGATAAATATACTTCAAGGTTCCTCAAACAGGACAATGGATTTGAGCTGCTCCATGTTCAAATCACCACAGGCAAAATCCAATACGACTTCCTTGCAAGCTAAAGCCCCCCCCCCTATGACCCAGGAAACCCATACCATGTATTTGAACTTATTAGAGACACTAGCCATCCAACCCAATACCATATTCATGGGTGACCTTAATTACCCCACTATTAACTGAGAGTCTTATGCGACACCAAACATACATGCACAGAGATTCCTGGATTTTTTAAAAACAAACTCCCTGGACCAGATAGTCAATACATCAACCAGGGGTGCAACCAACTGGAGCTGGTCCTCACTAATATGGGAGAGTGCTGCACATTCTCTAACGCAATCCCTTCTCTGGTAAGGTCAGACCACAAAATGGTCTCCTTTGAAGTAAAAATAAAACCTGGACCCCCAGCTAAACCTGGAATATTCAGGAACAATTCTAATACCAACCTCTTGCTATTAAGTGAGAACCTGGCAAAATTTCAAGCTAGCACTTGCTTTAAAACCTGCTGGAAAGCACTAGGAAGTCTTAAACTGATACAAGCACTCAACTCTCCTTGTTAATAAGCAGAAATTAATCATAGGCACTAAACAGCCTATAATTGCAAAGTACCTTGCAAAGGTAAGGGAAAACAGCTCTTGTACTTTACAAAAAAAAAAAACAAAGAACAAAACCAGGAATGTCCAAGGGTCAGCTTCTGGTGATTTCTACTGTCCACCTGGTGAATCTGGGCATACTGGGGCAATGCAGCAATTGCCTAATGTACACAGACAACCCTCTCCTCCAACCACCCAACACTACAACCTGCGAGAGATGCACTTACATAGCCAAAATAGAAGCAAAGCTCTCTCCACCCAAGATTGTGCTAGACATTCAAGAGGAGAAGGTTAACACCCACACTACACCTCAAGCAACACATAGCCCTTCTAAACCCACAACACCAACACCCACAAATAGCAACACTAAACCCACATATGTGGAGGCCCTTAACAGTAACCTGCCCAAGCAACAAGGACCTCTGAACCTGAAATGCAAACAAACACCAATCACAACTAAAGTGTCACATAGCTCACAACACCAGCGTGCCACCCAACAACAGCCCCTAAGGCAAGAATACGTACCCAACACTTTAGTCATAGGTGACTCTATAGTCAGACACACTGATGTCCCACTCACCAGGCTGCACAAGGTGAAAACTACAGTCAGATGCCTGTTGGGTGCCAGGATCCACCGCATAACATATGCACTCAAGTCACTCCACAACAAGTACAAATAAGACTCTGTCATTGTCCATGCTGGAGTGAATGACTTCAGACGTACCTCCCTGCACTACATGAAAAGAGAAATGGTAGAGCTCTCGGATCATGTGGCCCAGGCAGGTATGACCCTAGCCCTGAGTAGCATCCTGTCTTTGCCCAGAATGATACCACAGTATAAGGACAAAATGATTGACTTCAGCAATTGATTAAGCTTCTGGTGTCATTCAAAGGGGATCCAGTATTTATCTGCCAGGGATGACATGATCAAGAGACCACGATGCTTTGCCAGAGATGGTCTGCACCTGTCACTCCTGGGATTCAGGTTACTGGCTAAGGCTCTTGCCACCCCTACAGTGCCTTTTTTAGGCAAAGATCAAAGGACAAAACCACCACCATAACAGGTACAAGCATGCAAAATCTGAAGGTAATGCTACTCAATGCTAGAAGTCTAAACCTCAAAATGCACTCTCTTGAGGCACTCCTAAAAACAGAGAACATTGATATCTGTTCAGTAACTGACACCTGGTTCAAGGCTCCAGAGAGCACCCCTGCAATACCAAGCTACAACTCTTACCACACTTTTCGGCCACCAAACCAGTACTAAAACACTAAAGGTGGAGGAGTGTCCATATTCACCAAGGATATTCACACCAGGCTAGTTACCCAACACAATGCATCTGAAATTCTCCAGGTGCAGCTAACACTAGGTAAGACTGCAATCCAAATTGTAGCTTGCTACAGATCCACCATGCCCCAAGATTCTCACTACACCTTTCTAAACATACTGGAAAATATTAAGATACAACCAAACACCCTGGTGATTTCAACAGGTCTATATTATAACATCGACGTTCTCTAACATCGAATGTTATTATATCGAACCCTAAACACCGAAGTGTGCGAACATCGAACAGTCAGAATAGCGATTTTTTTCCCAGGGAAAAAATTCACTACTCCGAGAAACATACACACAGCACAAACACACACAAAAAACAACCATCCCCACACCTACACTTAAAATCCTACACCTAAACTAAACTTTACATACAGCACTAGCTATCCACTTACCTTAACCCAACCCTAACCCTAAGGCCCGTCACTATCGCACACTCACCTCACCCATGCCCTAACCCTAACTTACCTAACCCACCCCCTAACCCTAACCTACACACAATTGCACACTTACCTGATCTGCGCCCTAACCCTAACTCACATAACCAGCCCCCTAACCCTAATCTACACACAATTGCACACTTACCTGAACCCGTGCCCTAACACTAACGTCCACACAACCGCACACGTATCTGACCTGCTCCCTAACCCTAACTCACCTAACCTGCCCCCTAATCTACACACAATCGCACACTTACCTGAACCCGACCCATAACGCTCCAACATATCGAATGCTGAAAACAGCGAAGCCACAGCAACGGCCCACCAAATTATTTCCCTGGGAAAAAATTCGATGTCCTGCACCTTCGCTGTTTTCAGCATTCGACATTATGGGTTTGATATTATAACATTCGATGTTAGAGAACTTTGATGTTATAATATAGACCCGATTTCAACTACCCTGCCATTAACTGGGAAAACTACTCATGTACCAACACCTTTGCCCAATGGTTCTTGGAATTCATAAATTCCAAAAACCTGGATCAACTAATCCTTAGACCCACCAGGGTCTCCAATATCCTAGACCTGGTCATTACCAACAGTGGAAATTGATGCTCTACACCTATGATCACCCTTTCGTTGGTCAGGTCTGACCATAAGCTAATCACCCTTGACATCCACATCCCACCCCCACCCCCCAGTAAGGAAACCTCCGTAAAAAACTTCTCCAAAGCCATCTTCATGCTACTCAAGTCAGAAGTGACAAACTTCATGTCAGCCATGCAGATGGGAACTGAAAGTTCGACTGCTGAATCCTACACTAAGGCACTGTACAAGCACATCCACTCGTGCATGAATCGTGCCATCCCCAACAGAACCAAGATGCTCTCCTCCAAAAAAAGGAAGCCAATATGGTGGTCCCTTGCCATAAACAAACTTTACAACAAAAGGAAGAAACTGATCCAGAAAAGAGGAAAATCCCAGGATGCAAAAAGCTCCCTTACTAGCCTCAGTAATTAGCTGAGACCCTCATAAAATCCTCTAAAGCTAGTTACAAAAATAAAATTGCCAAAGATTCCAAAGACAACCACAAGGCATTCTATAGCTATGTCAAGAATCTAAATGGCAATGCTTAGATCTTCTCTGAGCTACAACAGAATGGCATTAAATATACTGATCCCAAGGACATTGACAATATTCTGGCAGATCGATTCAGTGCAAGCTTCACCCCCCCTCTCACCCCCTAAAAGACCGATCTCAATACTGAAAGATTGCCAAATTCTGGTAATAACGGCCACACAATTAAAAAATGCACTCTCCAAAGCTAAGAATACAGCATCCATGGGACCTCACCTAAGTGTCATGTTTAATAATAGCCTCACCTCAGGCTTCGTGCTCACTGAGTGGCGCATAGCTACAGTTATCCCACTCCACAAGGGGGATCCACCTTGGATCCCAGGAACTACCACCCCATCAGTCTGAAAAGCCTAATCTGCAAAGCCATGGAATGTATTATCATGGACCTTATAAACAAAGACATTGGCAACCTTCAAACACTGGACCTCATGCAGTTTGGGTTCATGAAGGGCTGATCTTGTTTCATGAACCTGACTGACTTCTTTGAATCAGTCTCCAGAGCCATAGACAAGTGTAAGGTGGTCCACACAGCCTATCTGGACCTTGCCAAGGCCTTCAACACCATCCACCACTCTGGAATCATAGATAAACTTACTAAGCTGGGCATTAATCCCTACGTCACTCGATGGGTTGCCAACTGGCTTACTGACAGAACCCACACTATAAAAGTAGACAACTCCAAATTCAGCTCCAAACAAGTGACAAGTGGAGTGCCTCAAGGTTCATTCCTGGGACTGCTCTTGTTTGGCATCTACTTCTCTGAAATACAGGCCAACACTAACGGACTCTGGCTAACAAAGTTCGCAGATGACTGCAGACTGAGAGCCATTATTGCATCCCCAAATGATGTGGATATTCTAAAAAAGGGCCTTACAGAAACAGATACTTTGTGCCAAAGACATGGGCTCAAGCTCAATGACTAGAAATGTATAGTTATCCCCTTTGGGAAAAAACATGTACCCATGAATTACTACATAGTTGGCAGTACACTAAACACCGAAAGTGTGATAAGAGACTTAGGGACACAGGTGGACAGTGGTCTCACCTTCGATAACTACATCGCCACAACAGTCAGGAAATCCTTCTATGTAGCACACCTCATCACTAAGAGCTTTTCATCCAGAAAAAAGGAGGTCATTGTTCCACTGTATTCATCCCTCATTAGACCCATTATAGAATACAATGCCCCGTTTGGTATGTACCTCTCAAGACATCTGCAACAACTGGAAAGGCTGCAGAAATACCTCACTAAAAGAATCACAGGCCTAAAGCAGATGCCCTATGCTGACTGTCTAAAAAAAATCCACCTATACTGTGTTGCATATCGTCTACTCAGAGGCGATCTCTGCTTAACATACAGAAGTCAAGGCCAATGTCAGTGTTCAGTGGTCTGACACAAATCTTATTCAGGAGGGGCTGACACAGAAAAACAACTAGTGTCATAGCCATGAACTAAAACTAAATGTCAAAAAATGCATAATAGCATCCTTTTGGAAGTCATCTATCCACAGTAACTATCATATTGACAACAACCCCTTAGAGTTGACTCAGTAGTCAGGGACTTAGGGACACTCATAGATAGTAATCTAGCCTTTGACCATCATGTGTCTATAATGGTGAGGAAATCATTCTATGTTGCACATCCTATAAACAAAGGTATGATATCTGGATGTCATTGTTCCACTGTATTCAGCATTCATCAGATCTATCATCGAGTACAATGCCCCCTTTGGTATGTACCTAACCAGGCATATCCAACAATTGGAATGACCACAGGGGTTCCTCATTAAAAGAATACAGGGCGTAACTAAAATGTTCTATGCAGACCGCCTTGAGGCCCTATATCTGTAATCTGTCTCCTGCAGGCTTTTAAGAGTTGTTCTGTGCCTGGCATACAGGGAATTGTCAGACTCCACTCTGATGGACCTCCTGCATATCCACAAAACAAACAACACTAGAATTGCCTTTTCTAAAGTACTAACCCTTGCCTGTGATACAAATAGGACCTGCTGGACAGATAAGTATATATCCCAGAGACTACTGTGTTTACAAAACAGGTTCCCCATCCATGTGAAGCAGAGTTCCTCCCTAACCCAATTCAAGTGCAAGTTGGACAATTGGATGGGAAACTGGAAATTCATCCCTGGTTTGTCACCTATGTCTCTAATGGACACAGGTCACCTGTAAATGGTTTATCTCATAGACCCATGCTTACACTTATCAAGGGTGTCAGAACTTGTGAGAGATTTGGGATGGATGGCTAGGTTTAAAAAGGCTCTTATGGTTGTTAGCTTAGTAAACACCTATGAACCTATAACTAGACCACCATTAGAAGGACAGAGAAGTATGAACTGTTGTGCATTATTAGCAGTGGTATTTATTTATTTATTTTTTAGTGGGTAAGTGGGATGGTTCATAGAAGAAGAATTACTTTAAGGAAATACCAAAAAAGGCAACAAGCATACCATAACTTTGTGGTAACAGCATACATATTACAAGACGAAGCAGCAGAAGATAAACATTTTAGAGTATATTAATACCTAGTACAGAAGGCAGGAGAATGACAGAATTCAGTAAATAGTACATATTAAATATTGGGCAAATGGTGCATGACTACACTGTTAAAGAGCAGAAATTCTCCAGCAGGATATTAATGTATTGATATCGCATGCTGAAACACATGTCCACAACATCTTTGAAGTATAAGAAAGTGCTGTAAAGTCTGGATGAAAAAAAATGTAATTGGCAGTCATTTTTTACACTCGCTAAACCCTTATTTAGTCAGCGTAAAAAAAATTGAACAAAAGAAGAAATTAAGGTGAGAGTGTGTGTTCCTAATGCTTACATACATAATGAGAGACAAGAGAGAGACAGATTGTTAAGTGAGCGACAAACTAAGACCTGAGGGCACAACTCTCAACTTCTTTGCTCAAGAGTTACAGATAATATCAGTGAAATGAGGGAAAAAGACCTAAAATATGGTCAGTCTTTTATAACATATTTTTCTGAAATAACAATGAAAATTATGAAACTATCATGTTTGGAATCATTGGCTAACAATAATCTTCAGTGATGTACCAGAAAATCAAATGTCTACAGACCAAAATTAGTGACAGGGAGGGGGTAGTGTGTTACACTAATTTTCGTATTCCTTTGATCATAATGTGACATCTGATGTGCATTCTATCAAGAAAGTAGCCATAATTTATTACTGTGTGGTGTGTGTGCGTGTGTGTGTGTGTGTGTGTGTGTGTGTGTGTGTGTGTGTGTGTGTGTAAGAGAAAGAGGGTGAAAGTGTGTATGCATATATGTGTGTGTATGTGTCTGCATTTATTTTATTTATTTATTTGACATTTGTTGATTGGGAAAGTCCGACTGAGCTAAAGCCCTTTTTCAGTGGAGCCTCAGGAAGAAAAACTCCACAGAAAATTGAAAAATACAAGTTTAGTAAATACAAATGTTTAAAATTCAACATTACAGATACAATACATTTGAGCAGTATTACACAGAGCAAAATACATACTAACTATGTAATATGATTTAAGTATAGGACATTTATAAAAGAGCAAGATGCACTGTTTCAAAAGGGTGCAGGGAATCAAGCCTATGAATAGAGTTAACAAAGAGGTAGACTGCAGTTAGGGTAGTAGGTTAAGAGAAATGAGTAAGTTATAAGGATAGAAGGAGTAAGTAAACAGTGAGTGGTCAGTAAGGAAGGGAAGAATTATGTGAAAGGGAAGGTCAAGTACAGAGGACAGATGAGCAAAAATAAGGTGTAAGTTGATCTAAATGGGGAATATGAGAAAGTAACTGAGAGAGTATATAGAAGATGAAATAGGAAAGAGGGAGGAATAGGGAAGGGTGGAGGGAACAGGGATTCAGGGAAGATTTTTACAGTGACAAGTCCACGTAGTATTTAGGTGATGTTTTAGAGCTTTCTTGAATTCTTGAGTTCTTAAGGACAAGGGAGCCTGTTCCATAATAGAACTAGTAAGTAGCTATACAGTTTTTGTCCACAGGATCTTTTGGGTTTATATATTTCTAGGTGATATTGATCAGAGCTCCTAAGAGTTTTGGATGGTGTATAGAGGGAGACTAAGATGAGATGTCAGGGCAGGAGAAGGGTTTGTACAGTATGGAATGGATGGTAGTACATTGAACAAGTAGAAGATGATTGTTGAATATTATAATAATACCTATTTTTAATTACTTGTATAAAATTGTTATGATATTTCTCTTATATGTTAAAACAATAAACCTGTTTTGAAAAAAAAAAGAAAGTAGAAGATGAGAGAATTCTAACCAGTTTAGTGTCTTACAAGCGAGACAGTGATGAGATTTAGATGGCTGTTTCAAAGCAAATCTAGTTACTTTATTATAAGTGGTTTCAAATTTAGTGAGGAGATTGGATTGTAGATTAGTTAAGATTAGTGAACTGTAGAAGAGATTAGGGAGAAGATAAGTGTGGGCGAGTGTCAATTTATATTCATTTGATAAGAACTTTTTATTTCTATATAGTAAGCCTAATTTGTGTTGGGTTTTCTTGATGAACTGGAACACATGTAGATCAAATTTAAGTTGGTTGTCTATGATGGCACCAAGAAGTTTAGTGTGGATTTCAAATTTAATAGTTGTGTTGTTAAGGGATGTTATGGCAAATGTGGCCTTGTGGTGGAACAGTTATTTAGGGAGGAAAAGTAGAAGTTTAGTGTTTTTAGGGGTCAGGTATGAGTTGATTATTGGAGGGCCAATTTTCAATGAGGTTGAAAGACTTTTAAGTAAGGGTATGAAGGTCAGAGAGTTTATCAGAAGTAGTGATGACTTTAGAATCATCAGCATAGTGTATAAGGGATGATTGTGGACAGGAGGCGTAAAGGTGATTTATAAAGATGTTAAAAAGTAAGGGGCAAAGTATTGATACTTGAGGAACTCCCATCTTAACAGGGAGAAAAGGGTACCATTTGACAGCTTGTTGTCTATTGGATAGGTAGCCTTGGAACCATGAAGTAGTAGCAGTGGAGAGATTAAGGTTAGTGAGTTTGGAGAGAGGAATATAGTGAAACATAGTATTAAAAGCTTTGGAAATGTCTAGAAAGACACAGGAAACCAGCGTGTTACTATCTCTATCTAGAGCAATAGAGTATGTAAAGTAGATAAGGGCTGTTGTAGTGCTGTGGTGAGGATGGAAGCCATGTTGTGTTGGTGAAAGTAGGTTTTCTAGGATGAGATAGTCTAAGATTTGTTCATGTATGCACTTTTCTAGTATCTTGAAAGAGGGGATAGTATTGCTATAGGTCGATAGTTAGAAAGTTCATTACAGTTTCCACCTTTGTGGAAGGGTATTGTGTAGGACTTTTTCCACAGAAAGGGGACAGTGGATTCACTATTTCAGTGGTTTATGAGAATAGAAATGGGATAGGCTATAGAACTGGCAGTGAACTTAAGACTGAGCAGGAGTAGTTTATCTGCTGATATAGAACAAGGTTATAGTTTGAAGAGAAGATTTTTGATGTAGTTTGTAGAAATTGGCTTTAGTGAAAAGGGGTTACTGAGTTTAGGAGGGATGGAAGAGTTTAAGGGTTCAGTGTAGTTTGAGGTCTGCTTGAGTTTACTATCTGTATCGATAAAGTAAGAGTTGAAGATGGAAGCAGCTTTCTTCCTTTATTATTAGGGCTGGGATTAGGAGTGGAGGGGTTTCCTGGGTGCAGGATTTGATTGATAGTATTCTAGAATATTTGGGGGTTACTGTTGTGTGTTGCTTAGGGTTTATAGTACATTTTTTTTGTCAATGGTGAGTTTTTTTTTGGTGAGGTTACGTAGTCCCTTATATGTTTGGTAGTGAGTGGGTAGTTTGGTATTAGTCCAGAGCTTCCACGCATTATCTGTTTTTTGTACTAATGAGAATGTAGACAGAGTACACCATGGGGAACATCGAGGTTTGACTCTTTTTTGTTCTAGGGGCTGCAAGAAAGTTAAGAGTATTTAAACAAATTGTGTTAAATTGTTGAATAGCATCATCAAGTGGTAGGTTATAAAGGAAGAACCCGTTGGTAGATGAAAGAATGTTACTAAAGAAGTCTGGATGGAAACTAGATAGTCTTCAGCATTCGATGAGTTTATAGGATCTAGGAATGTGGGGTGAGAACCTCTGTACACAGATAGGGGAGTGATTACTACCTGTGTCAGGGTGGTGATAGAGTTTAGGATTGGAGTCTAGAATCCACTCGATGATGGATGAAGTTAGTTGGTTTGTTAAAATGGGCATGGGTTGAGATAAGCTGAGAGAAACTATATGTTTATTCTGGAGCTAGGACAGGTTGCAGTTTGTGATAGCCAATTAATGTTTACATCACCAAGTAGGATGGTTTCATTTGTAGTATTATTAATAAACCAGGAGAGGATTTATTCAGGAATAGGTATATCATCACCAGGTGGAATATACAGAGATTGCAGCAATGGTTAGGATTTTGTGGTCATTTAGTTTATAGTTGGCAGTTAAGAGTTCAGCTGGGTGAAATGAAGAAGGATGGTTAGATAAGGGAGAAGGGGTGAGTTGTTGGAGTAAACTATGGCAAAGCCTCCACCTTTTTTGGATGTTCTATCATGATGTAGGATATTGTATCCAGGACGGATAAATTCTTTATCTGAGATGTGTGGTTTAAGCCAGGTTTCTAATATAGATATTATATCGAGAGAGTATTGGGCTATCCAAGTGTTAAATTTACTTGTTTTATTGAGAATACTATGGATGTTGATGGAAATAAAGTATTTGTGTGTGTATGTTTGTGCATGTCTGGGTGTGTGGACATTATAAACATATTTTGGATTCCAAATACTTCCTCCAACAGTGATCATATATGCTACATCAAGACTGAAACATTAGCTAAAGGAACTATTTTACATCAAAAATACAAGTACAATAATGCCCTATAGGGTGGGCGTTTTAGAGGAATTAACTGATCTTCCAAGGGTGAAGGGGCCCTCCACCTGCAGTGTTAAGCCTCATAACACCCCTTATCAGTTTTTTTATTTGCCAATAAAGCTCACCTTGTCAGACATTATTGCTTGCATAACATAACTACTAGAAAATTAGATTATTAAGGAGCATAATCAATCATTTATAGAGAACAGTTATAGGTATTAGTTTAGCAAAAAAAGAACTACAAAGTTTGATAAAACTGATGATATTAAGTTTGACATATTACAATGACACTGTCCACACTAAATCTGTCACATACAGTGATATCTTGGTGATGAGAATATGTGTTTCATGTTTAGTGCATCTGCAAATTTTTCTCACCAAAATAAAAAAAAACGTGCTTATGAATAACTGTGCACTCTAGATTCCTGTAAGACTGACATTCATAGATTTTAGAAGTAGCTGCAACTTTCTTCTGAAGTTTATACAGTTTTGTTTGTTTGCCATTTCCTGCAGTAGTATATTCTAATGAATAAACAGCCTTAGGTGATCCATTCTCTTTTTATTTGCCACTACACTTCATTTTTCTATATGTTTTTCTAAAGTTTCACAAAATGTTTTTATATCTTAGAAGCGAGACAGTTAGATATATGTTGTTTGGCCAGATTTTAGTCTGGCATTACATGAAGAAATTCATCTAAATGCTTGTTTACTAAGATATCACAAATATGTAAAAGTCCATATTTTTACAGCTCTGTCAGGAATAGTGGGATTAATGAAATCCTGAATTCAAACGAGATGACCTGAGTTTGAATAGTGGATCGGGCATTTAAGCAGAAGCATTCCAGACATCGATGGCAGAAGTCCAGTGGTTGTGGGTTTTGTGATTCCATGACATTGATAAGCTCCACAGATGTATGTGGGAGCACAAAATCACATTGGAGGGAGGGCACTGGACATCATTGCAGTTATGTGAGTATTCACTCCAACAAACTGGAAAGAATTAGGCCATATCAACAAAATACCCTCATCAATAGGACATTGGTGAAGACTGAAGCTACCTCTATGACTGTCTGGATGGCAACCTGTCTGGCCACCTCTCACCCTCATTGAGAAATACCCTGGATTGGGGGGATGAGCAGGTGCAGGTAGAAAAAAAAACATAGGAAAATATGCTTATTTCAATAATAATGCAAATATTACAATATTCTTCAGCCAACACAACCTTGCAATATAAGTATTAATGAAAATATTCATCATCTCATATTTATCTGGAAACACTTTGTAAGTCACTTTTGTTAGCTTTATCTGTTTTAGCAAACATTTATCTGTAGTAGTAGTATAGTGCATTTTACATAGGCAGTTACCAAAATTTTTCTGCCAGATACTGATATTTGCACTATGACCCTTATAAGTATTCATCTAAAATTTATGAAAATGTGGTCAAATAACAACCACTGCTTAATATTTCTACTTTAATACATCCTAGGTTAACAATATAACATCCTATTGTGTATTCAAATGTCACAGTAGTGAGGCATGTAACCACAAACCTAGAAGTGTGAGATCTTGTGAGAATGGTGGCTATAAATGGTGACAATGGAATGGTGAATGGAAGGGAGGTAACAGCTGCTAAATAGCCACAGTTGATGGATCATAACAGTAGGAACTTAAATATAAATAATGTCTCCATGTCAGAAGACCATTGCTGCTGTAATGTTTATGTGCAACACACACACACACACACACACACACACACACACACACACACACACACACACACACACACATACACACGCACACACATGCACACACGCACACACACAGTAAGTTTTGCAATGCACAGAGGAGATGGCCATAATCTGTCAGCACATACTATTAGTGTAGGAATAGTACACATTCCTCAGGCAGAGGTACAGGAACGTTGTAAAAACTTTGAGATTGGGTGGCGTATTGCACAACTAAGTGCAAAAGTAGAGCATACTACCTCCTGATCCTGGACATGACACTCGTCTTACAGGCAAGAAACACCACTGCATCAAAGAAAGCAGTCCGCAGTTCCAGCAGCACTGCAGCAGGGAAGGAAGCTAAGAGCAGAAGTAGTGCATACTGCCTCCTGTTCATGAATGTAGCTGCCCCTTACAGACAACAAACATCACTGCATCACAAAAAAAAGATTGTCCTGACATCACAGCTGAAGGGAATTCAGCTGAATGTGGAAATGATATGGCTCATCTCCTTACAGCCAATAGGTACAGTACCATCATATCAGATAACTGAATATGTGGGAGAAATAGACAAATGTAGGTTTTGTAAAACAGAATTGGAAACAGTCACACATCTTGTTACAAGCTGTGATATATTAATGGCAGAAGGACTGTATTCTGAAGGGAATACTAATGTGGGAAGACTGTTGCATTGAGGATTTTCCAATCATTATAATACTGAAGTAGTTGAAATACACTAGAAAAACGAGCCACAAAGCATTACAGAAAATGATGAAGTTTATATCACATGGGATCACCCATTAACAGCAATTCAAAAAATAGATGCAAGAAAGCAGATATAGTTGTCCATGAAAAGAAGACAAAAGTAGCATGGATCATTGAAATTGCTACAGCCGGTGACTACAGTGTCTTACTTACAGAGATATACAAAGCCATAAAGTACCGGGATTTGCAAGCAGAAAGAAATTCAGTGTGAAGGAAGGATACCCAGATAGTTACTATAGTACTAGGAACAATGGGTCTTATAAAAACCTCACTATTTCTACCTTAGACAGAACGAAGTACCACTGCTAAGGCCAGCAAGGCAGCCTCACAGAAGTAATATGCAAGAAACAGAGATATATGCAAGATAAACCTCCCCATGGAAGGCGGGCAAGGAGCTGAAAGAACACAAGGACAATTTGTGTACCTGCAACAAATACTGTAAAGGCAATTGTGTATACAGGGCTGTCCTCTTCCATAGTGGTCTACTATGGTGATAGCGATCAGAAAGGCACTCAAAATAGGCAATGTATAAGAAGACCTACCCACACCAGTACACAATGAGTGCAGAGAGCCACAATCAACCACAAAGGAGAGTTAGAACACACCAACCCATCACCAATATTCCTATCAGATGTACAAGGTCTGGCAACCACTATAGCAAGTATACAGCAGAAGTAAGCGTCATGAGATGGCTGAAAGTAAATCCCCAGTAACATACAGCAGAGATAGGCAGATGTGATGTACATACAGAGCAGATACATAGACACATCACAGACTCAGTCATCTCTACATCTGCTACATACACAATGGAAGGTGCTTGGTGAGTGATGTGGCATATGGCAGCATATCTCAGTTTATGGACTTAACTCTGGGGCTGGGCTGTACTGCAAAGATACAGAACACCTGTATCAAGTACCCTGAATGACAACAGAGTTATGTAATACAGAGGGGGAAAAACTCTGCTAACTCATGCAGTTCCCCACCCAGTGCCAAGTTGCACTATTATCGTTACACTCTGTTACTGAAACACACATAATACCCAAGTATACAGGGTTACAACTACTGTAAGTTGAGGATAATGAATGAAAATACCTACTGGTGTTACATACAGAAGGGCATAGAGCACTGTAGTGGACAAGCCTTCAAATGTTTCACTCTCAGGTCAACACCATGCCCAAGACCCACTGAATGCAGTCAAAGCAGATGTAATGAAATGCTTAGAGCAGCAGTTGAGAGGGGCAACATCAGATATCCCTGTAAAGCTGTGCAGGACTACCTGCAGGACATGACAAATGATGTGTGCCAAACAATACCAACACACAAGTCATTTCCCTGGATTTATACATGGGCTAGGAGAAGAGGGGGGAGACAACATCAGTGGAAAAGATGACATTGACATATGGAAAATCTCTAATCCCTACTTCTTCCCACTGTTGTAAAACACTTTCATAAATCGTATGGTGAAAGATTTTTCTATCAAATTAATAACTAGTGTATAAAATCTGTGTGATTTGGAATTAAATAATAAATGGGTAATGAATAGCACCTTTCCCACTTTACCCAGGTACGCCAACAACTTTGCACCATACACACGGAGCTGTGACATGGGTACAACAGTTAGATGCTTCCCCAATGCACAGTAATCATGCTGTTCAAATGAGAGAAAGCATACAACTACCTTTTTGAAGATTGATTATAACTGGCTGAAACCAAACAGTCCAATTTGCACCTGCTGTCCACTGTGTTACACTTTGAAAGTGCTGAAAAGGGTGATGTCAGAGATGAGCTTCCTAAGATCAACCATCACAGATGCATGTCCTATTTCTTGCAATGTATCCTGCAGCAGATACAACAGCATTACCTGACAAGATAATGTATCTTTGATAGTAAGTTTGCTGAAGGGGTAAAAAAATTACTTCTACTGGTGTGTCTTCCAAAATCCCACCATCTCAGGGGATATCCCATGAGCATTTCAGGAGCTATTCAATATAATCTGATACATTGGTGAAAGCCTTGACATCATTGACTTGAGAGCACCAAGACATCTCAAAAATGCAGAGTGCCACCTGTGCATGCTCAAACATTTTAGTCTGTGTACCCAAGGTGTATGGCTAGTTTGCCATGAAATATAGAGTCATAGCATAGTTGTCTATGGGCATGCATGGGGAAGAGCACTGTGACAATTACTACACTACTGTGAATGCTATAATTACAACATGATAAGATTAACAATCTGTGCAATGCCTACCTTTGAAAGGAATCATAGGTACAATCATCAGTAACTGTTACATGTATATGTATTTGGAAAACATAAAAGCCATCACCAGATGTCTACCTTTCTGGGAGCATGAAAACCGTATGGGAAGACCTGCTTTTGGCAACCAATGAGTAGACTGTGTGTGTTCATGTGCATGCGAGCATACATGTGTGTGTGTGTGTGTGTGTGTGTGTGTGTGTGTGTGTGTGTGTGTGTGTGTGTGTGTGTGTGTGTGTGTACCTGTCTGTCTGTGTGTGCATGGGTTGCACCAGCGGTTTCTTTGTTGCCCTGATGTTCTCTTCTCCATTTATCATGTCCACCATCTTTTGCTATGTGCATCTTGGATCTGTTTCCCATAATGGTATCAGAGATATACTGAGCCATGAAACATGTATACCTGTTTGGCTGTGGATGAACCTGCTGTATCCTGGTTAACTGTGAACTACCTCCGTTATGTGGTTGTTAAGGAGTTATTGACCTGTGCTGCAATACATCAGTGAAAGTGCTGCTTCCATCCACAAAACACAGGCACACACACACACACACACACACACACACACACACACACACACACACACACTAACAGTCAGGTAGATAGATACACACACACACACACACACACACACACACACACACACACACACACACACACACACACACACACACACTACTTCACAATTTTGCATTCTTTAACAGTCAGGTAGATAGATACACACTCACATATATTCATACATACAAATACCCATGTTTGCATAAATGAACACACATAGAGACAGACACATGCACACTGACACTATGACACATGCTTTTCATCCTGTAACAGACAAAGAGATGGACACATACATACACGCACGTACACACATGCATTAATGAGCAAACACACACACACACACACACACACACACACACACACACACACACACACACACACACACACACACACACACACACACACACACACACACACACACACACACACACACACACACACACACATACACACACACACACACACACACACACACACACTCTCACACACACACACACACACACACACACACACACACACACACACACACACACACGCACACACACGCACACACACACACACACACACACACACACACACACACAATAGTAAGGTTTGCAATTCACATAGGAGATAGCCATAATCTGTCAGCACATACTATTAATGTAGGAATTTTACACTTTCCTTAGGTAGAGGTATGAAAACGTTGTAAACACTTTTGAAATTTGGTGGTGTATTGCACAACTAAGTGCAGAAGTACTGCATACAGTCTCCTGTTCATGAATGTAGCTGCCCGTTACAGACAACAAACATCACTGCATCACAAAAAATGATTGTCCTGATGTCACAGCTGCAGGGACGTCAGCTGAATGTAGAAGTCATATGGCTCATCTCCTTACAGGCAATGGGTACAGTACCATCATATCAGATAACTGAATAAGTGGGAGAAACAGACAAATGTAGGTTTTGTAAAACAGAATTGGAAACAGTCACACATCTTGTTGCAAGTTGTGATATAGTAATGGCAGAAGGACTGTATTCTGAAGGGCATACTCATGTGGCAAGACCGTTGCATTGAGGATTTTACAAACATTATAATACTGAAGTAGTTGAATAACACTGGAAACATGAGCCACAAAGCATTACAGAAAATGATCAAGTTTATATCACATGGGATCACCCATTAACAACAATTCAAAAAATAGATGCAAGAAAGCAGATATAGTAGTCCATGAAAAGAAGACAAAAGTAGCATTCCATGGGTGTGTGTGTGTGTGTGTGTGTGTGTGTGTGTGTGTGTGTGTGTGTGTGTGCATGGGTCACACCAGCTGTTTCTTTGTTGTCCTGATGGTCCTTTCTCCATTTATCATGTCCACCATCTACTGCTATGTGCATCTTGGATCTGTTTCCCATACTGGTTTCAGAGATATACTGAGCCATGAAACATGGATACCTGTTTGGCTGTGGATGAACCTGCTATATCCTGATAAAATGTGAACTACCTCCATTATGTTGTTGTTAAGGAGTTATTGACCAGTGCTGCAATACATCTGTGAAAGTGCTGCTTTCAACCACAAGACACATGCACACACACACACACACACACACACACACACACACACACACACACACGCACACACGCACACACGCACACACACACACACACACACACACACACACACACACACACACACACAGTAAGTTTTGCAATTCACAGAGGAGGTGGCCATAATCTGTCAGCACATACTATTAGTGTAGGAATAGTACACATTCCTTACGCAGAGGTACAGGAATGTTGTAAAAACTTTGAGATCAGGTGGTGTATTGCACAACTAAGTGCAAAAGTAGAGCATACTACCTCCTGATCCTGGACATGACTCTCCTCTTACAGGCAAGAAACACCACTGCATCAAAGAAAGCAGTCCGCAGTTCCAGCAGCACTGCAGCAGGGAAGGCAGCTAAGAGCAGAAGTAGTGCATACTGTCTCCTGTTCATGAATGTAGCTGCCCCTTACAGACAATAGGAGTCTTATAGGAGTCTATGAAAAGAAGACAAAGCAGCATTGATCATTGAAATTTCTACTCCCGGTGACTGCAGTGTCTTACGTACAGAGATATAGAAAGCAATAAAGTACCGGGATTTGCAAGCAGAAAGAAAGGCAATGTGGAGGAAGGATACTGAGATAGTTACAACAGTAGTAGGAACAATGGGTCTTATAAAAACCTCACTATTTCTACCTTAGACAGAGCAAAGTACCACTGCTAAGGCCAGCAAGGCAACCCCACAGAAGTAATATGCAAGAAACAGAGATGTATGCAGGATAAACCTCCCCATGGAAGTCAGGCAAGGAGCTGAAAGAACAGAAGGACAATTTGTATACCTGCAACCCATACTGTAAAGGCAATCATGTATACAGGGCTGTCCTCATTCATGGTGGCCTGCTATGGTGACGCTGATCAGAAAGGCACTCCAAATGGCCAATGTATAAGAAGACCCACCACACCAGTACACAGTGAGTGCAGAAAGCCACAATCAACCACAAAGGAGAGGTAGAACACACCAACCCATTACCAATATTCCTATTAGGTGTACAATGTCTGGCAACCACTATAGCAAGAATACAGCAGAAGTAAGCAGCATAAGAGGGCTGGATGTAAATCCCCAGTAGCATACAGCAGAGACAGGCAGATGTGATGTACATACAGAACAGATACATAGAAACATCACAGACTCAGTCATCTCTACATCCGCTACATACACAATGGAAGGTGCTTGGTGAGTGGCTTGCCATATGGCAGCATATCTCAGTGTATGGACTTAACTCTGGAGCTCGACTGTACTGCAAGCATATGGAACACTTGTATCAAGTACTGTGAATGACAACAGAGTTATGTAATACAGAGGGGTAAAAACTCTGGTAACTCATGCAGTTCCCCACCCAGTGCAGGGTGGCAGTATTATAGTTACACTGCGTCACTGAAACACACATAATACTCAAGTATACAGGGTTACAACTACTGTAAGTTAAGAATAACCAATGAAAATACCTACTGGTGTTACATACAGAAGGGCATAGAGCACTGTAGTGGACAAGCCTTCACATGTTTCACTCTCAGGTCAACACCAGGCCCAAGACCCACTGAATGCAGTCAAAGCAGATATAACGAAATGCATAGAGCAGCAGTTGAGACGGGCAACATCAGATATCCCTGTAAAGTTGTGTAGAACTGCCTGCAGGACATGACAGATGATGTGTGCCAAACAATACCAACACACAAGTCATTTTCCTGGATTTATACATGGGCTAGGCGAAAAGGGGGGGCACAACATCAGTGCAAAAGATGACACTGACATAAGGAAAATGTCTAATCCCTACTTCTTCCCACTGTTGTAAAACACTTTCATAAATCATATGGTGGAAGATATTTCTATCAAATTAATAACTACTGTATAAAATCTGTGTGATTTGGAATGAAATAATAAATGCATAATGAATAGCACCTTTCCCACTTCACCCAAGTATGTCAACATCTTTACACCATACACACGGAGTTGTGACATGGTGACAACAGTTAGATGCTTCTCCAATGCATGGTAATCATGTTGTGCAAATAAGAGAAAGCATACAACTGCCTTTTTGACGATGGATTACAACTGGCTGAAGCCAAACAGTCCAATTTGCACCTGCTCTTCACTGTGTCAGACTTTAAAAGTGCTGAAAAGGGTAATGTCAGAGATGAGCTTCCTAAGATCAACAATCACGGATGCATGTTCTATTTCTTGCAATGTATCCTGCAGCAGATACAACAGAATAACCCGACAAGAGAATGTATCTTTGATAGTGACTTTGCTGAAGGGGTAAAGCAATTGCTTACACTGGTGTGCCTGCCACCATCCCACCATCTCAGGGGATATACTACAAACATTTCAGGAGCTATTCGATATAATCTGATACATAGGTGAAAACCTTGACATCAGTGACTTGAGGGCACCAAGATATCTCAGAAATGCAGAGTGCCACTTGTTCATGCTCAAACATTTTAATTTGTGTACCCATGGCATATGGCTAGTTTGCCATGAACCCAAATCACAATAGAGTCATAGCATGGTTGTCTAGGGGCATGCATGGGGAAGAGCACTGTGTCAATTACTACACTACCGTGAATGCTATAATTACAACATGATAGGATTAACAATGTGTGCAATGCCTACCTTTGAAAGGAATCATAGGTGCACTCATCAGTAACCATTCCATGTATATGTATCTGGAAAACATAAAAGCCATCACCAGATGTCTCCCTTTCTGAGCGCATGACAATCTTATGGGAGTACCTGCGATTAACAACCATTAAGTAGACTGTGTGTGTCCATGTGCATGCGTGCAAGTGTGTGTGTGTGTGTGTGTGTGTGTGTGTGTGTGTGTGTGTGTGTGTGTGTGTGTGTGTGCGTGTGTGTGTCTGTCTATCAGTGTGTGCATAGGTCGCACAAGCGATCATTTTGTTGTACTGATGGTCCCTTCTCCATTTATCATGTCCAGCATCTGCTGCTATGTGCATCTTGGATCTGTTTCCCATATTGGTTTCAGAGATATACTGAGCCATGAAACATGGATAACTGTTTGGCAGTGGATGAACCTGCTATATCCTGATCAGCTATGAACTACCTTCATTATGTTGTTGTTAAGGAGTTATTGACCAGTGCTACAATACATCAGTGAAAGTGCTGCTTTCAACCACAAGACACACACACACACACACACACACACACACACACACACACACACACACACACACACACACACACACACACACTAGTGCACATGCTTGCATTCATCAACAGTCAGGTAGATAGATACACACTCATATATACTCATACATACAAACACCCATGTTTGCATAAATGAGCACGCATAGATACAAACACATGCACACTGACACTATGACACATGCTTACATCCTGCAACAGACAAAGAGACAGACACATACATACACATACACATGTGCATGAATGAGCACACACACACACACACACACACACACACACACACACACACACACACACACACACACACCTCACTAATACTACACAGTATCATTACTGAAGTAGAGTTTACACACATTCTACACTTACAGTTTTGACTGTAATCTTTGTTGAAATCACAGTGGCCTGGAATCACAATTTTAGTCAATTACACTCTTAGATTTATTGCTCTTGTGTATTACATTCTTGTCTTTCTGACTTTGGCATATCAAGTTTTGAAATCTGGGATTATTATTCTCACACTGTGCAATGTGGACACTACATGCTACTGAGTAGACACTCTGTTACTCTTCTTTCAGTGTTCTTTTTTGAGTATGTCAAATGCATTGTTTTTCTGTTTGCATCAGTAATCCTAATAATTTTGGTATCGTGTTGTCCTTATAAGCTGACATTGTTTTTCTTGTGCTGTCTATTATTAATTCATATGTCACTTAGATAAGGATGTAAGCCACAGAAAAATAAGCAGTTACAAGTAGCTTGCTAAACAGAAAAGGTAAATAATACTTATTCACAGAGTTCAATAAATCAATCAAGTTGATACGCATACAACAAAGGTTAAAGTAACTGCTGCATAACTTATATCAATATTTTAAATAAGACCACAACGTTTATATTGGCAGCTTCCTGTTATACCAGTAGATCACTTCAGCCCTCCATTTAATTTGTTAACACCCACTGGCAATCATTTAATTAGAGGTCACATTCCTGACTTGTATATGGCACAGCAACTGCTTGCAAAAACAAAATTTAAATCTTTTCAACTGAACAAATGAAGCAGCTTTTTGCATTTCTCGTTCAGTTAGTCTCATTTATTTCTCACAGTTATGCTTATTTATGGCACCAAATGCTATAAATGTAGTATCACTATTAATTACAGTGGAATAAAAGATCTATTGGTGGTCTATTGTCAGGCATTTCAGAATCAATGATACAATGTTGCCTAGGCAACTAGGTCAATCAGCAGAAAACAGTGTGATCAATGCTGTAGGTGGTATGGTAACAAGTTATTTTTTTTTCTCCAAAGCTAAAAACAATTTCTGCAGATTATACTTTCAAGGAAAATACCAGTGATTGCAAATATGATGGGTTATACTGTACCTCACCAAGTGTGCCATGATGAACACATTCTGCTCCATTGTTAGAAATACATTCAAAAGTTAAAGTGCTCAGGAGGCCAATTCAGTGAGCTTTAAGGTATTACAGTACCTGCCTGCATGCTCTTCCAGTATTTTCCAAAATAAATGCTGCAAGCACTTTTTTCACTGAGCATGAATAGATATAACAACCATCCAATCTGTAACCACTTGTAACAAAAACTAAAAAAGCTGCATGGCTATTAACTCTTAAAATACTGGCATACTACAATGAGTAGTATGCTACAATTAACCAACTATTTAATCATTAATGATTTGCTTATCAGTGCAACTAACTAACTGCTTAATCTTTCATATTCTACCTATTATTATACATTTTTAACATTTTGAGCACATCTGCTGTAATGGCCATCAAGCCTTTCCTAGAGACGTAAGTCTGAGTCATTCTTTCCTTCCAGGGATGAAATCCCACCAGCACATCCATTTCCACTGGAGGTAAGAGTTGAATTTCAAGGCAAATGCCATCATTTGCTATTAGAAGGATTTCTCTGTGCCTCTGCCCATGCACCATGACTTAAGTTCCACAATGACATGATAGCAACAGGCATATGTGCATGCAACCATGTATGTAGTCTTCAGTTTGGGGTACATAATGAAAGTGCAACTCATACAGTTAAAAGCAGAAATATCAAATGGACACCAGATCCACTAACAGAATTTTAAACTTTGTGCATAAATGACATTGCCACCAGCCAAGTATTCAAACACACAGTATGAATAAATGACAGCAAACACTAACAATCACATGGAAGTGACATATCCAGCATCAGTCTAAGTACACTGTATCATAAACCAATCAAATCAACAGAAATAGGTAGATGAGAAAGTGCATGTCATCATTAGATGAACAAAAAATCAGGTACCTCATGGCTTGCACATCTGGTATCATTTTTAGAGTCAGAATGAAACATGTAACTTCCATCTTGCAGACAAAAAGGCTGCTTGTCTCAGTTACTGATTCTTGCTAGAGCCTGCCCTGGAAGTTTGTCAGTCATGCTGCTGAAACAGATTAATCATACAGTATGCTAGGTATGAATACAGCTATCAAAAGACCCATCTGTCATTTTACTGAAACAGACCTGAACCATTCACAGTAAATTGTAACGCGTTTGTACATTACCAACTAAGGAATGTCTTCCAGTTTAAAATAATAAATAAAGTACAAAGAAAACAAAGAAATAGGCCCTTTACAACACAGGATGTTTTGAAACTCGTGCACAAAGTCAGAGCCCCAGTGCTTTACGGTAAAATATGTCAACCATATATAAAAAAAGCCTTGAATGAGGTGAAGTTCAGATGTTTATCTGCTGAAGATGTTGAAGATCATTATATATCAGCTGTTACCTAAAACATTTCTAGGTTTTGACAAAAATGAGTGCAAGAAACATATCAAATGTCTGTTGTCTAGTACTGTCAGTGACTATTCTGTAAGTGAACCACAATTATCCTGCAATAATAATACATATTCAGATCATGCTAAAGTCTACAAGAAATAGCATGACACTTGACAACATAGCATGTAATTTACTGTTAAAATAAACAACTTGTACCATGTTAGAAATGACAAAATCATCATATGTGACATTTCAGAGAACCAGCAATCAAACCCCAAACATTATGTTGCACTTGCCTATATGAGCCATACTGTGCATCATGATTTATAAAATACGTCTAATTCTAAACTATACACAAGACATCTTCCAAACTTTAGTATCAATATCATTTATCTATCATTAGTAAATTGCACAATATCACATGGTACAAAACACAGCATGGTATCAACACAGCTGAGATTTCATGAAGGAGCCAGCAATAAAGTTAGGGTGAACTGATAATGCAAACTAAATGAATGAGTGGATGAATGAATGAATGAATGAATGAATAAATAAATAAACAGATAAATGAATAAGAATGTAAGCATGGGACAATACATTTATGGAACTTCAGCAATGTTTTATGTTAATAAGGGCGTACTTATTTGTAAGGAGACCTGAACCTAAGCAGCAGTACAGATGTATACACTGGTGTCTAAAAAGTCTATGGTGCGTTTATTTGCATATTCAAAATCTATTTGCTTTCTGGGAGGATGGAGGTCACTCTTCCAGATAAAAACCCCTAAAATAATTGGAAAAAATCAAGTGAGACAATACAAAACCTACAAATGCAACATGCAATTGAAGGACTGTTAAGATACTATAAATGTGCAAGGATAAAGAGTAGAGTATGATCTATCTGCCAAAGATGCTTCATATCCAAACATGCCATAATTACTTAAAAATAATGTGGAAGAAGTTGCACATGACACACCTAACTGATTTGAAGTCAGATATAATCCAAAGCACGTAAGATTTCCAGGAAGATTCTGGGAACTTAGCCACCAGCTAGAAAGATGCAGAGTTTGCTTGTAGCTAGAGTACAGAATGGTTATTTGAGCAAGAAGAGCAACAGGATAACCTTATGTTAACAATTAAAGATTGCATATTATCGAAGAATTCAAATTAACCTTCTAAGAAACCAGAAGCACAAACATCAATAATATAAAAAGGAAGCAACCTTAATAAGACTATCCTGCACAAACTTCACATTACTAGAAAAAGAAGCCTAAATAAATCATCAGATCTGCTGAAGGGTAATCTTGCACCTGAAAGTGCTTATCTGCCAGTTTTATAAGTTTCTTGGAAGTTTTTTTAAGTCTTACTATTTTATTAAAGTTCTTATTTGAGTTAAAGCAGTGTTTTATGGACTGCCTTGTTTTAACAGCACCGAATTTGGTTTTCTCACATTACTTTCTGGTGCGGTGCAGTGCGATGCTGTCCTTTCGTGGCTGTTCCTGTTTGTTTGCTTTTTTATATATATATATATATATATATATATATATATATATATATATATATATATATGGGTCTACTTTGTTTCGTTGAATCTCATTTCACTGTATTTCATTTCACCCCGAGATTTCGCTGAAAACTCAAATTACTAAAAACTAATTTCACTGAATCTCATTTCACTGAACTGCAGTTAGTATATATGGCACTGTGTAGAGTATCGTAAGGCAAGTAAAAGGTATATGCCCGTTTCCACACTGTAGTGTAATCCTGGAGTTAGTATATATAGTTAGGGGTAGTGTGGGGTTGCATAGCCTCACTTAGTTTGAGTACATATTGTCTTCTGGAAAGAGTTAGTCATTGGTGTTGCAACTATGCATGTCTACTGTTTAAAATGCATTGTTTTGACGTTTTTGGTAAAATACAACCCACAGCACCCCTAACTATATATACTATCTATACATACTAACTACAGGATCACACTACAGTGGGGAAAAGGGCATATACCCTTTACTTGTTTTACATTACTCTACACGGTGCCATATATACTAAGTTCAGAGAAATGAGTTTTCAGTAATTTGTGTTTTCAGTGATGTGGTTGGGGTGAAATGAAATTCAATGAAATGAGATTCAGTGAAACAAAGTAGACCCATGTGTGTGTATATGTATATATATATATATATATATATATATATATATATATATATATATATATATATATATGTACATACATACATCTTTGTGCAGTTCTAGCCCCCCGCACACTAAAAAGGTCTGTTAGCAATAAGCTTGGTAGCACAGAACCTGCACAAATTAGACACATTTTGAGCAAGCTACAGATGCAAGTCTGGTCAGGATTTAACCAAGAGATGCTTCTGACCCTAGTAACTGTAGGGTTTCCAGTATTTCCATACATGGTAGAAAACAATTTAATATTGCATTACCAGTCCAAATTTGAGTATCGGATACCTTAAATTATCATATGAAATGTCCAGGAGGTTCTAGCTGCTATGATTTTGACAGCTACTACCAGAGCATGGCTGTTAACCTCTTAGCATAAGAATCATGGAAAATACATAAATAAAGAGAGACAAAGGCCCGCAGTTAAGGACAGTTTTGAAATATTGCTCTTATATGTATACTCAGTTCTATTTATTTATTTACATATATGTCAATCTGGTAAGTACACTGGACTGAAAATCATTTTGTGGTAAGATGTGGGCCATTAGTAACAGGACATACACAACTGTGATCCAAGATATACACATTACAAACTTGAACAGGACAGGTAGCTTACATCCTTCTAAGTTGGGAATTGCTGATTGACGGCTCAGTGTCTGTTATTCTAAAAGTGTATTAGTTCTGTTTCACAGGTTAGTTCTAGGTTAACTACCCTTGTGGGCCATTTTAAGCCTATCCAGTTACCCCATGTGAGAATCAAACCCTGCACCTTGTGTTTGTAAGGTAAATATCTTAAGCATTATGCCAACCTCCCACCCTGTTAAGCACTTGGGCTTCAGGATAGTTATTTTACATTAAGAAGGTTTGTGGTCTGCATTCTTGTGGGAGGAGAGGCTAGATTCTGCCCTTCTGAGCTGGGAATTTCTGTTTAAAGGCTTATTGTGCCTGCTTATTTGCAATGTTTCTTTCTGAAACTGGTGCACTGTGTTTGCTGTAGCATAGACAAGATTCAGGCATGCTGAATCTAGCTTTGTTTGTATAACTTGAGCACTAATCCAGGCCATCTTTTTTGGAGAAGGTTCCCCTGCACCCTAGTGGCAGGAGTGCACAGTTAGAACTTGTCTGATTGAAGACTGTTGGAACAGGGCTCAGTTTTGAGCTTTTTTACTGGTTAATTGGGCAATTTGTTTAAATCAGTTTGCTCATTGTCTATTGTTATATAAAAATTTGCACTTTATTCGTCTGCTTTTACTGTTTTTGTATTTCTTCCTACTTTATTGCATTTATTCTGCTGCATTTATTACTGTTCGTTAGTAGCCTGATTAAATTCTAACTGTTATTTTAAGCCTTTGGTTGAAGCACTTGGGCTTCAGATCAGTTGTTTTACATTAAGGCTTGTGGTCTGCACTGTTGTGGTAGGACAGGTACCTTTACATCCTTCTAAGTTGGGAGTTGTTGACTGAAGGCTTAGTGTCTGTTACTCTAAAAGTGTATTAGTTCTGGTTTAAGCACTTGGGCTTTGGGCCAGTTATTTTACATTAAGAAGGTGTGGTCTGCATTTCTGTGGGAGGAGAGGGTAGATTCTGCCCTTCTGAGCTTGGAGTTTCAGGTTAAAGGCTTATTGTGCCTGCTTATTTGAACAGTTTCTTTCTGAAATTGGTACACCTTGTTTGCTGTAGCACAGACTAAATTCAGACCTGCTGAATCTAGCTTTGTTTGCATAACTTGAGCATTAATCCAGACCATCTTTTTTTTTTGGAGAAGGTTCCCCTGCACCATAGTGGCAGGAGTGTGCAGTTAGAACTTGTCTGATCAAAGACTACTGGAACAGGGCTCAGTTTTAACTTTTTAGTGGTTAATTGGTTAATTTGTTTAAATCAGTTTTCTCATTTGCTACTGCTATGTTAAAAAAATACACTTTATGCATCACTGCTTGGCTAGGGTTAAACTTTTCCCGCCACCATAAAACCTGCTCTTCAAATTTTCTCTTAAGACTAGACAGTTTTTTAGGTTTAGCACTCAAATCTGTTTCTTTGAGCTCAACACTTGTTCAGAACTCATTGTAAGCTCTAAATAAGCTACAAATTACTACAGCACTCAACTTTCCTCACTTATCTAGAGGAAAACAGCTTTTAGTAATTAATAAATAAGCACCTATCCAGGCATGTCTAAGGGTCAGCTCCTGGTGTTTTCTCCTGTCTACCCGATGAATCTGGGCATCTTGGGACAATGCAGCAATTGCCTCATGTACACAGACAACCTTCTCCTCCTACCACCCAACACTACAACATGTGAGAGATGCACTTATATAGCCAAACTGGAAGCAAAGCTCTATTCACCCAAGACTGGACTAGACAGCCAAGAGGAGAAGGTAAACTCTTGCACCACACCACACTCATCACATAGTCCCTTAAAACCTACACCACCAAAATACACACATAGCAACGCAAAACACATACCTACATTCAGAGGCTTTCAATAAAAATATGTTCAAGCAACAGAGACCTCCAAAGCAGAAACCCAAGCAACCTCCACCCCCGCAACACAACCCAAATGACACATAGCCCACAAACTCAGTGTGCCACTCAATCACAGCCCATAAGGCATAACCACGTACCCAACACTCTAGTCATAGGTGACTCTATAGTCAGGAACACTGATGTTCCACTCACCAGGCTAAACAAGGAGAAAGTTATTGTCAGCTGTCTGTCGGGTGCCATGATCTGCCACATAACGCATGCACTCAGGTCACTCCACAACAAGTACAAATATAACTCTGTCATTGTCCATGTTGGTGTGAATGACCTGAGATATGCCTTCCTGGACAACATGAAAAGAGACATGGAGGAGCTCTCCAATTTTGTAGCCCAGGTAGGTATGACCCTAGCCCTGAGCAGCATCCTGCCATCACCCAGAATGATACCACAGTACATGGACAAAATGATCATCTTCAACAATTGGTTAAGCTTCTGGTGTCATTCTAAGGAGATCTAGTATCTGTCTGCCTGGGATGACAAGAAGAATGACAGACCATAATGCTTTGTCATAGATGGCCTGCACTTGTCGCCTTTGGGATTCCGGATACTGGCTAAGGCTCTTGCCACCCCTACAGTGCCTTTTTAGGCAAGGTTCAAATGACAAATTCACCACTGTAACAGGTACAAGCAAGCAAAATCTGAGGGTAATGCTACTCAATGCTAGAAGTCTAAACCTCAAAATGCATTCACTCGAGTCACTCCTTAAAATGGAGAACATCGACATCTGTGCAGTGACAAAGACCTGGTTCAAGGCTCCAGAGACCACCCCTGCATTACCAGGCTATGATTCATACCACACCTTTCGGCCACCTAACCTGGATGGAAACACTAAAGGTGAAGGTGTGCCCATATTCATTAAGAATATACACACCTCCAGGCTAGTTGCTCAGCATAATGCATGCGAGATTATCCAAGTGCAACTAACTCTAGGCAATCCAAATTGTAACTTGCTACAGATCCCCCACCATGCCCCAGGATTCCCACTCCTCATTTCTTGATACACTGGAAAATATTAGGGTACAACCCAACACCCTAATAATGGTGATCTCAACTACCCCACTGTTAAATAAAATCAAGAGATCAATACACAGGAGGTTCAGGTTCAAAAGTTTACTAGTGTACACCAGGAGGCAAAAAATGTACAAGTACAGAATTTTGTTTAACATGAAACAGGAAGTATACAAGTTTTATAGTCTTTACATTCAAGTTGTGCACACCTTACTGATGTGGTATGTCACAAGGCATCTACATCACTTTAGCTTACAATCCTCTATTCATAAAATACTGTTGATGCTGTATATTTTAAAACGTTTTCCTCTGGTAACAATACGGCCTTGCTATCCACCTGGTCCGACATAATGTCTTTCTGTAAAGTTACATCTTCAAGGTTTCACATCAGTTTGAATACAATAGCAGATTCAGTCTTTTAATACACTTCTTTGTTCCCTGTAACACTTTCCCAACAGCTGCGTGTTATCTTAGTAACACATACACAAGGCCAAATC
The DNA here is from genome assembly GCF_019279795.1 of Protopterus annectens. NCBI lineage: Eukaryota > Metazoa > Chordata > Ceratodontiformes > Protopteridae > Protopterus > Protopterus annectens. The sequence goes on from NC_056726.1 coordinate 1,887,517,603, forward strand.
ATCCCAGCAGGAAAGAGCAGAAGATTTCATTATTTCACATATTTAATTTCCTGATCCAGCAGATAATCACTTGTGAGAAGCATAAACATTAAGACTTGCTAAGCTAGCAGCTGCCAGGGTCAGAGGTCAACTTGCTACAAGCCACACTGCAGTTTCAAAACTACTTGCAATTACACATGAATTCATCCTTTTTGTTATATCATTAATAGAATAAAATGCATTACATACTACTTTGCTTTTAAACTAGCATTTCACATATATTCAAATGCATATTTTTCTAACATTTTCCCCCCTATTAATTCTTTTTATTCTATTTTGAAGTATGCATAATGTCATTTCATCTCCTAACCTCTTCCATTAAGGATTTTTCAGCTAGGTGAGTCATTTTGATCTCTACTTCAGAAAAAGTTTTCATCTGAGATCAATTTTTCAATCTCAATATCTTGGTACAAAGTTTCAGTAACAGATACATGAATAAAATCTTTGATTAATCTTTTCATGCAGGGAATTCCACAACAAACACATGCTCCTATTAGGAGTATACCCACACAAATAGCAATCAGAATATTCATTAGGATGGAACCCCACCCCCCAAACAGATTCTGGAAAAAGTCCGTCAGTGGGTTTGGGCCTGGTTCAGTCATGGCTGATACTTGCTGAATTACCTCTAGGTGATTGTTAATTTCATGCCTATTGTCCGGTATGTATGCACAGCATTCTTCTTTGATAAGCACGCACGTACCACCTCTCGCCGCTAGGGTGAAGTCAAGAGCCATTCAATTTTGTAGCACAACAGTTCTCATTGCATTCAGTTCATCAGTCACCAGTTCTAGGGCAGAGAAAGTTGCATTACTCATTACTTCAAGAAGTTTCAACAGTTTCCTCAACTCCCAGATTGATTTGACTGCTCCATATGCTGGGAATATTCCTGACCAAGATATAACACTGTCACTGAAGTCCATATAAGTCAATTTGCTTTTGTCCTTTACGTTATTATGGTCTTTCCAGCCAGCTTCGATCCGTCCTACTGGATTTACAGGTTTCTCGACTGGACCTTCAGGTTTTCGGGCTGCTTCTCTCATGTTTCGTATCTTACCCAAAGGTAATTCTGCAGTATGTCTTATAGACGGAACCAGATAACCCAAAAAACAACTGCCAGACCAATTCTCAGGTAGCCATTTATATGCTTTTTTCCCACAAATAAAATAACAATTTTCTACTTTAGTACTAATACGCATTAACCCTGCATGAAACATTTTCTGGTCTATAACTGACAATTGTTTAAATAAAACAGGATTCTTGCGAATTTCATTCATGGTTGTTTTCAGTGAGTTCAAATATGAGTCATAATTAGTATTGCAAAGAGTATTGCCATTACTAGTCTTAATATAACACCGATAAGATATTGTTATATTACAATTGCTCCAGCCCACCTGGAGAGTGTCATTTTTATAGAAACATACAATTCCCTTTTGTGTGACAGGTAAAAATAAAGCTATTTTGTCCTGTGATCTCACAGTTCCTGTATCAAAAAGTAAATTCTCCCAAGTCTCATTTATTCCCAGAGGGACAGCGGATATTATCAGTCCTCCATATGCTGTTGGTATAGCTGTACAGACCCAGCAATTTGAAATGTTCATAGTCACTGCATATACATGCTTCATGGCTAGGTATGTGTTAAAATTTGGATGCCAGTCTATGGATGTTTCGTCACGCCTTCCCACTTTCACTTGTGTGGTTGAGTGTAGGATAAACCACAACAAGAGGAAAATTGTCACAATTATAGTCAATAAATGTATACTCAACAAAATGATTATGCAACATCTCTGGGGTTGATCTATATTTCTATTTGCTTTGTTCTTGACCATTTTGCCCTTGTATATCAGTCACAAAGTTTTTATCAAGTTGAAAGTTCTTTACCGGTTTGCAGTGTGTCAAATGGACCCAGGACATCCTCTCAGCCACTCTGACTGCAGTAGGTGTTGCCAACAGTACCTGGCATGGTCCTTCCCACTTTGGACTCACCCAATTCTTCCTCTTCATCACTTTTAGCCAAACCCACGTTCCCGGGGCCAAAACTGCTTCCACCAGTCTGGTCTGTTCCTTATCTGAAAAAGATTTAAACTGCAAAACAGATTTATTTGTTAACAGTTTCCTCATATAACTAACTAATGAATTGTCAGCCTCTTGCTCTGCAGGCATGAGAGCTTTCCACTGAGGCACATAATATGCTCTCCCAAAAACCATTTTGAAGGGAGTCAAACCCTTCACATTTGGAACCGTTCTCATACTCAGCAGCGCCAAAGGCAAACAGTATACCCAATTCTTCTGAGTTTCATCAACTAACTTCCTAAGTTTATTCTTAAGGGTTCCATTGTACCTTTCCACCAGTCCTGCTGACTGTGGGTGGTAGGCACAATGGTTCTTCAAGGAGATTCCAAAAAATCTTCCAAGTTGCTGGATTGTCTGATTAACAAAATGTGTGCCATTGTCACTATAAATCCTTTCCGGTATGCCAAATCTAGGGATTACTTCTTTTATCAGGGCTTTCGCCACTGTTGCTGCATCCGGATATTTGGTTGGAAAAGCTTCTACCCATTTAGAAAACATATCTACAATGACTAGACAATATTTTTTCCCCTTCACACTTATTCAATTCTATGAAATCCATACAAATAGTATGGAACAGATACGGTGGTATAGGAAAGCTTCCTTGCTCGGGTTTAAATGCCCCTTGTGCATGGTGCTTGTTACAAGTATAAAAGTTCAACTAGAAAAGAAAAAACAGCAAATGCACTGTGTGCAAAATTCCGTCTCTGTGTCTTGGAAATTCACCTCTATTCAATGCTCATAACAGTCCACAACACCTTCAATGAAACCAGGTAGAAGTGAATAAAAGTTTATTGTAATGCCAACAAACAAAGAATGGTTAAGCGCTTTCACTTGAATACAACAAGCTTCCTCAGAACACCATAGCTTGCATCACAGTTGTTTAAATAACTTTTTTGGCACCAAAATTCAGTTTGAAATACAGTGCATTTGCTGTTTTTTTCTTTTCTAGTTGAACTTTTATGGTTGCTGCACTGTTTGCTTCAGTTGAGTTCTTGTTACAAGTATGACAAGTTGCACAAGTTGCACAAAATTTTTTTGTGTAGTTTGTGAATCCGTATGTTTGGAATATTCGGTTTACTAACTATACCATCCCCCCTGTTGAGACATGGCACTGCCCATGGCTCAACAAAGCTGCATATCTAAATAAATTAGACGGCAATATCGGTTTTCTCTCTTTGGAAATGTACAGTCCATTTTCAAGAATTGCGCCTTGTTTTTCCCATTTTTGTTTTTCTGCTTTTGTAGTAAGCATCTGCATTGTTTTCAACATATCTAAATCTAAAATCTCAGAGGGTTGTAATTCCTCATTCAAAAGTAAAGTTTCTGAGTCTGAGGCCGCTTGCTTTGCAGCTGCATCAGCTCTCGCATTTCCTTTTGAAATCCTATCCTGTTGCTTTGTATGAGCTACACATTTGCATATAGCTATTTTAGTAGGTAACTGGATAGATTCTAATAATTCCAAAATAAATTGCGCATGATTGATTGGTTTTCCACTAGATGTTATCATTCCCCTATTTTTCCATTGTTGCACAAATACATGTACTGTAGAGAAAGTATACTGACTATCAGTATATATGTTTACACATTTGTCTTTTGCTAAAATACATGCCCGTGTCAAAGCTATCAATTCTGCTGCTTGTGCAGACAAGTTATGTGGTAAGGGTTGGGCTTCTAAAATTTCAGTGTCTGTAACTACTGCATACCCCACTAGATTCTTTCCTGTAGGGCCCCTCCTGCATGAGCCATCCATGTAATATGTCACCTCGGCATCATCCAAGGGCATATCTGTGAGATCTCATCTAGGCAAGGCTAACTGTTCAATTTCCTGCAGGCAGCTGTGCGGTGTGCCATCTGCAGGAGTTGGGAGTAATGTTGATGGATTTAATGTTGTACATCATTCAATTGTCATATGAGGTTGGCTCAGCAGTTTAGTCATACATGAAAGATGTCTAGCAGGGGAGAAATATGCTACTTTTTCTTGCAGTAAAATTATTGCGACTGCATGAGGCACTGTCAATGTGAGAGGGTGGAATAACACAACTGAGGCCGAGGCCTGTACTGCCATTGCAGCTGCAACTACTGCTTGTACACTGAGGCAAAGATCGCGCAACTGGGTCTCACTGCTATGAATAATAAGCTATGGTGCGTTGCTTATCCCCATGTTGTTGCATCAGCACTGACGTCATATATCCTTGCTTACAATCTATGGTCTGAAAGAACCGTTTGTGATAATTTGGGAGTCCTAAAACTAATGAAGAAACTATCAACTGCTTCAACCTGCAGAAAGCCGTTTCTGCTTTGGTTGTCCATTGTAACAAATTTTGTGCTGCCATTGGCATTTTATATATTAAGTCAGTCAGTGGAGCAGATTCCAAAGCATAATTTGGTATCCAACTCCGACAAAAATTAGTTGTCCCCAAGAAGGACATCATTTCCTTCTTGGTTGCTGGTCTGGGTGCTTGTAAAATTGCTGTCTTTCTATCTTCGTCTAATATCCTACCTTCATTGGATATCACATATCCTAGGTATCTAACTTGCTTTTTTCCAGAGTTGTAACTTACTTTTGTTCACTTTGTGTCCTTGTGTTGCTAAGAATTTCAATAGCGCTACAGTATCTTCCCTACATTGCTTCTGGGTGGGGGCTGCTAGCAAGATGTCATCTACATAAAGTAGAATTTGACTACCTCCTGGTGGGGTAAACCCTGCCATGTTGCTAGTCATTTCTTGTGCAGATATGGTTGGGCTCTCACAATATCCCTGTGGTAGTCAAGTATAGGTATACCTTTTCCCCTGAAATGTAAATGCAAACCAGTATTGACTATCAGGATGTATAGGTATTGAAAAGAAAGCATTGCTGATATCTACCACAGAGAAATACTTTTGTTGCGGTTTTAGGTCATTTAACAAAGCATGTGGGTCTGGCACCGTGGGTGCTCTGGGTATCACTGCATTGTTTACAGCTTGTAAATCTTGAACCATCCGCCATTCCACGTTTGCTTTTTTAACAGGAAATAGGGGTGTATTACATGGTGAATCAGGATATTCTACCAGTACTCCTTCCCTGAGTAATGCTGCTATTATAGGCTTGATTCCTATTTCTGCATCTTTTCTCAAATGGTATTGTCTTTTCTGTGGCCTAAATGCTGACTTTGGGGTAATTGTAACTGGTCCTGCTGTTTGAATAAGTCCTACATCTGACTTGCCTGTTGACCAAAGAGCCGTCGGTATCTCACATAAGGCTTTCTCTTCTTCTTCTAATAAAAATGCTAATCAGCTGTCCTTGCTAGATTGCAAGTGTACAGCTGGATGTGTCTGCATCAACCAATTCAACTTTTGTTTCTGTATTCCCTATTCTGACAATTCCAAGTCAGTCTGTTTCTCCCATCTTGTTACTTTTTCTCCTAAGTCTGCCCATTTTACATTTTTATTCTTTGTCAAGCTGACATGTGGCAATCAATTTTACCTATACAATGCAAGGAATTATTGAGGTAATGAACAGCTAACCACACTGTTCTCCTCAGTATCCCAATACAAAGTAAGCAATACTAATCTAGTTGCACGATTTCTGAACAATTCTTGCTCATACTCTCTATCAGGTGTATTACAGTAGTATAGAGTACAGTGTAACAAATGCTGTCGATCAGTGTCAAGGGAGGGGGCTTTACTGATGGCTACATTCATCAGTTCCTCGGTTACTGCCCCTGGACCAGTCGTAACTAGGTCCTGGCTGTACCAGTAAAATGTTTCACTCTCCGATCGCACTACAAAGGTATCCATTTGTCTCTGTGCCTCCATACCCTGTACAGTTGGAACTACTGCTATGCCAAATATCTGCATAAGGTCCCTACCCAATAGGTTCACTGGACACTTTGCAGAAACAACAATCTTACTTCTTTGGGTCATACCTGAAACAGGGTCAGTTACTGCTATATCATGGGAAAGTGGTCCCCTGTATAGCTGTCCATTCGCAGCTTTCACTAGTATATAATCAGGTGATTCAGAATGTTCTGGTAACTTGGAGGGGTGTATCAGGGTCTGTGACGCTCCTGAGTCACACAGGAATTTAACTTCCCTTCCCTCCACCAGAAGTGTAACTTCCGGTTTCGTATCTGCTAAGTAGAGCTTTAGGCTCAATAATGCTAAATCCAAAATTTCACTTTCTTCATCCTCCATATCTGCTTGCACTTCCTCTATTCCTTCTTTCATATTTACATATGTTTTCTGTTCATTAACTTCTCCTGATGATTTCTGACTTTTGCATGATGTATCTTCACCATCATATAGTCAGTCCTCATCTCCCTTGTCTTCTGTGATTACCTTTTTGTTCTGTTTACAATCCCTCGCTAGATGTCCCTTCTTTCCGCACTTAAAGCATCCACCTCTCTTTTTCCTTTCCTCAAAATCTTCTGACCTTTTGTCAGACTGTTTATTTCCCTGGGCATTTTTCTTTCCCTTTTTACCTGACTGTAACACAAATACTTCAGCTCCGTCTTCAGCAGTGAAGACTTGCCCCTTCTTTTTCTTTTTGCTATTAAAATGTCTTTCAGCATGTCTAGCATATTCAAGTAAGGCTTGTAGCCTACCTGTTCGATGGTCTATCATGTGCTTCGTAATGAAGCTACTGATAGGTGCAATGCAACCTTTTAAAAATGCATTTTTCAATTGTTGTTCATACGGGGAATCATTCACTTGATTTTCAGGAACTGTCATACTGCTATGATTATTAAAACATTCCAATAATCTAGCATATTACCCATCTATTGTCTCATTTTCCTGTTGTATGCATTGGTTAATGCAAGTCCAGTCTGCTCTAGGTTTCCATTTCTCAGAGATTTGGTCTGTAAGACCTTTCACTCTATTGTCTAATTCTGTGTCACTATGTGGGAGTGGTTTAAGCTCTGCATTACGAGGATTCCAGGTGCCACAAATCATGTGCCAATCTGGACCTATAATTTGTCTGATTACTTTTTCTACTTCTTCCCCATTAAAGTGGTAACTCAACCTCATGCCTTGCAAATCTTCTAAAAATTTCGTAAAATTAACTTTTGGATGGGGAATTCCCTCAGTAGCTTTCCGGATATCCTCCAATGTCCATGGTCTGCATACTAAGAGTTTTGGGTCCTGCCCTGCTTGTCCTGCCTGAGAATTTGGGACCTCTATAAGTGGACATATTTCTTCCTCACTCTCATCCTGTAGGTTACTCACTATTTGATATGATTCTGCGTCCCCATGTATCTTACGCGCTCGGGACCTAGTTTCAATAGGATCTCTAACAAATGGTTGTGGTCTCGCTGAGACTTCAGGATAACGCAGAGGCGGACCAGCCTGTCCACTCGCTTCATATCCTGAAAAAGGCAATGGAGGGGGCAAGGGAGGAGGAGCTGTCGCTATTACTATATTATTATCTTCTTTGTCTAAAAATAATGTTTTTGAATTTTTAATCTTCTGTTCCCTACGGTTTGCTTCCTCAATCCACCTGTGTGCCTGAGGAATGCCTAATTGGCGTTGCTTGTTTGCCTGACATCCCGCATCAGATCTAAGTTGCTTAAAGAGTTTAACCAGTGAAGTATTATCTAATTTTCCATCAAATTCATATTTGTTAACTCATTTCGTATAATACCTAACGTTATCAGAACGTTGTGATTACATATATTTTGCGTCTTCGGTTAGGGGCAGATCTCGTGATGTTTTAGTGCACTGATTTCCCATGTTAAAATGTTACATAACCCTTCTTATCAAGTGATATCAAGATTTCAGCTCCTTTTCACAGTTTATCTAGAATAACTGCCTACTTTATTCTGTTACCCTGATCTATGACCAAATATACAGTAATTCCTTTTGTCCCTGATCTGCATAACAAATCTTGACAACAATATATACTGTAACCTAGTCCCTGATCTAAAACAGAAAAAAGGCAAAATCTTCCTACCTGAGCCTCCGGTATTGAGCTGCCCAGGATCCGCTCTTCGGCCACAGATCAGAAAGTGGCCAGCCTCTTTAAATGACAATTTAGTCGGAGGTCTTTTCACCCAAGAAGAACCGTTTCGGTAACTTCTCCTGCGCAGTATTCGACCACCAGTAGACTCTGATCTGCAGCTGTCTGAGGGATTTCCGGCTAAAGAAGGACCAAACTGTTAAATAAAATCAAGAGATCAATACACAGGAGGTTCAGGTTCAAAAGTTTACTAGTGTACACCAGGAGGGAAAACATGTACAAGTACAGAATTTTGTCTAATATGAAACAGGAAGTACACAAGTTTTATAGTCTTTACGTTCAAGTTGTGCCCACCTTACTGACGTGGTATGTCACAGGGCATCTACATCACTTTAGCTTACAATCCTCTATTCATAAAATACTGTTGATGCTGTATATTTTAAAAAGTTTTCCTCTGGTAACAATACGGCCTTGCTATCCACCTGGTCCGACATAATGTCTTTCTGTAAAGTTACTTCTTCAAGGTTTCACATCAGTTCGAATACAATAGCAGATTCAGTCTTTTAATACACTTCTTTGTTCCCTGTAACACTTTCCCAACAGCTGTGTGTTATCTTAGTAACACATACACAAGGCCAAATCATCCCAGCAGGAAAGAGCAGAAAAATGTCATTATTTCACATGTTTAATTTCCTGACCCAGCAGATAATCACTTGTGAGAAGCATAAACATTAAGACTTGCTAAGCTAGCAACTGCCAGGGTCACAGGTCAACTTGCTACAAGCCACACTGCAGTTTCAAAACTACTTGCAATTACACATGAATTCATCCATTTTGTTATATCATTAATAGAATAAAATGCATTACATACTACTTTGCTTTTAAACTAGCATTTCACATATATTCAAATGCATATTTTTCTAACACCCACCATTAACTGGGAAAACTTCTCATGTACCAAATCTTTTGCTCAACGTTTTCTGGAATTCATAAATTCCAATGCCTTGGATCAACTTATCCACACCCCCACCAGTGGCAGCAGTATCCTAGACCTGGTCATTACCAACAATACCGACCAGTGTTCCACACCAGAGGTCAATTCTTCATTGGCCAGATTTGACCACAAGCTAATCACCCTAGACATCCACATCCCACCCCACCCCCTATTAGGGAACCCCCCCATTAAAATTTTCTGCAAAGCCAACTTCATGCTTCTTAAGACAGAAATGGCAAACTTAATGACACCCATGCATCGGACAATAGAGGTACTACTGCTGAATCCTACACAAATGCACTATATAAGCACTTACATGAGTGCATGAATGGTGCTATCCCTAACAGAATGAAGATGCTATCCTCCAAAAAAAGGAAGCCAATCTAGTGGTCCCCTGCCATAAACAAAATCTACAACAGGAGAAAGAAACTGTTGCAAAAAAGAGAAAAATCCCATGAATGGTGGAACTCCCTGGTCAGCCTCATTAAGAAGCTGAGATCCCTCATAAAATCATCCAAAGCTAGTTACGAAAACAAAATCACCACTGATTCTAAAGACAACAACAAAGCATGCTATAGCTATGTCAGGAATCTCAATGGCAACACTCAGATCTGCTCTGTGTTACAGCACAATGGCACTAAATATACAGAACCAACTGATATTGCCAACATCCTGGCAGATAGGTTCAGTGTTAACTTCAGCCCCCTCTCACCCCCTAAAGGGCCAGTCTCTATACCAGAAGAATGCAAAGTTGAGAAGTCCTTCTACGTGGCACACCTCATCATAAAAGGGTTTTCATCCAGGAAAAAATAGGTCATTGTTCCCTTCTTCTCAACACTCATTAGGCCCATTATAGAGTACAACACCCCTTTTGGAATGTACCTCACAAGACATCTGCAGCAGCTGGAAAGGCCACAGAAGTACCTCACAAAAAGGATTACTGGCCTCAAACAAATGCTCTACACTGACCGCCTCAAAAAACTCCAGTTTACTCTGTAGCATATCACCTACTCTGAGGTGATCTCTGCCTAACATATAAAGCTATGTCAAACCCAGAGCTGTTGGACATGCTGCACCTAAAGAAATCCCAATCCCTCCAACCTACACACTTTAGGGACCTAAACCTTGTCACCACAATAAACAGGACATGCTGGAGGGAAAGATTCCTGTCCCAGAGACTTCCCATACTCTTGAAAAGGCTACCCATCTATGTCAAGCAAAGTTCTTCAATAGCACTCTTCAAGAAAAATCTTGATGAGCGGATGGGAAATAGGAAATACATCCCAGGGATCACTTACGTGTCTCTGTTCAACAGTGGCACAGGAAAATAACTTTCTTGGGTGGTGTAAGCCAGGGAACCTTGTTGGCTAGGCTTACATAGACCCTTGGGCCGATAGCCTAGTACCGACCTACCTACCTACCGACCTACCATCACTCATTAGACCCATTACAGAGTACAACGCCCCTTTCGGTATATACCTTACACGACATCTATAATCACTGAAAAGGCCACAGAAACACCTTGCAAAGAGGATCACCGGACTCAAACAGATGCCTTATGTAGACGATCTCAAAAAAACTCCAGCTTTACTCCGTCGCATATCGCCTACTCAGAAGTGATCTCTGCCTAACATACAAAGCTATGTCAAACCCAGAGCAGTTGGAAATGCTCAACTTAAAGAAATCCCAATCCCACCAAGCTACATGTTCTAGGGACCTAAACCTTGTCACCATAATAAATAGAACATGCTGGCGGGATAGATTCCTGTCCCAGAGACTTCCCATACTCTGGAACAAACTACCTATCTGTATTCAGCAAATCTCCTCATTAGCAATCTTCAAGAAAAATCTTGATGATTGGATGGGAAATAGGAAATTCTCCCAGGGGATCACCTCTGTGGCTCTGCTCGACAGAGGCAAAGGAAAATAATTTTCTTGGGTGGCGAAAGCCAGGGTACCTTTTTGGCCATGCTTATATAGAATCCAAAGTACACGCACGTAGGACGACATGCACAGTCCCTGAAACAGCCAAATCTATGAACAAAAATGGACCAGCACGATAAGAATTGCCAATTAGAAATTTAATTCCATCAATCCATACAAAGTAATGGTAGTGACCATTACTGAAAACAAACCGGTTTCGGCTTGTGTAAGCCTTTCTCAATGCTAAAAATTCAAAAAGATCTCCACCATTTTGAACACTATTTATAGTGCAGCTCTTAAAGGAGCATACCTCCAAAACCTCAATTTATATATTTTTTTATATTTCTTAATAAAGACATTTCTGACATAGAGAACCATACAACATGTATATTGTAAGAATCATATTCATATAGGATATATGTAAATAAATAAATTCATATGTACATATATTTTGTATATACATATTTATCTCCTTCCTCATGAAAACAATGTTATCCCAATGTTTATATAATATAGAGACCATATCATACATATAAATATATTATATATATGTGACTAAAATATAAAAAAGTTAACAAGTCTGAAAAAATACAATGTTAATCATGAGCAAAAATATATATCTTATTACATGTTTGTATTTAATAGCCCTCTTATAATTGTTCCAATATATTTAATCCTGGTCTGAAAAGACCCCCCAATTTGGTGATCCATTTGTTTTCCATATCATTAAGCTTCTGATGCCATCCTGCTTTAAAATTTCTATGTAACATGATCCTGTCTATAATGACAAATTTAAATGTAGCAGACGGGTGTTCCAAAGTATGTTTGCACAATGCATTTGTAATGCGTCTGTTTCTAATCGCACTCATGTGCTCGCCTATTCTGAATTTAACTGGCCTGGAAGTCTGTCCAATATAAAATGCAGAACAGGTGCAAGTGGCCAAATATACCACCCAGTCTGAACTACAATTTGCAAATATCCTAATGTCAAAAACCTGGGAAGTATTCTTGCTTGAAAACTCACTCGTTTTTAACATATGTTTGCAAGCAGAATAGTGGCCGCATGGAAAACAGCCTTTCAATATATCCCCAAATAGAGTAGTTCGTTCTGGTATATTCAGAATATATCTCTTATAATGGGTGAAATGTGAATTCAAGTTTCATCCCCTTCGATAAGAGAATAGACATCGATCAGGTAATATTTGATTCAAAGTATCCTGTGATAATAAAATATCCCAATGTTGATTAATGATATCTGTGAAACTATTTGTATTTGTCCCATAAGTGGCTACTAACCTTAAAGGTTGATTGCATTGTTATGCAGAATTTGCCAAGTTGTGTGATTTATATTGCAACAGTTCAGAACATGCTAGCCTACTGGTTGCATCCATAGTTGTAAAAATATTGTGTGCCTTATAACCATGATTAATAAATCGTTTAGACAAATCAACACTAAAGTTTGAATACTCTTCCACAGAAGAGCAGATCCTTTTGATCCTCATAAATTGAGATTTAGGAATATTGCGGATGATGTGGCGTGGATGACAACTCTCAGCATGTAACAACGTGTTATGTTCTGGAAATTTTCTATGAACTGAAGTGGCTAGTGTATTATCCCAAAGCCTAGTTACCAAAACATCCAGAAACATGATATGTTTACGCTCAATAGTAGCCGTAAATTTAATACCAAAAGAGTTGTCATTAGGATAGGTTACAAATTGAGATAGTTCTTCATCATCGCCACGCCACACCATCCAACAATCATCCAGATACCTCCTCCAGATGTCTAAATGTTGTAAATATATGTTGTGTTGACAGTCATATATAAATGTGGCCTCATAATAACCCATAAAAAGGTCTGCATATATGGGTGCAAATGAGGCCCCCATTGCTGTTCCATTGATTTGCCAATAAGCTGTTCCATGATAATAAAAGATGTTCTTACGTAGCACAATTTCCGTTAATTTAATCAAAAAATTGTTAAACCCTGTTGAATATAAATCTGATTTGTAAAGCCAATATGATACAGCAAGAATGCCTAAGTCATGGGGGATGCTAGTATATAGTGAAGCCACGTCCAAAGTACACAGCCACCACGAAGATTCTAACTGAGAATCTTTAACAATATTAAGGAATTCAGTAGTGTCCTTGATACGTGATCTAATTTGAGTCAGCAATGGTTTTAAATATTGTGTAAGGAAGGCTGACAATGGTTCCATTAAAGAACCTCGGCCAGACACAATCGGTCTACCAGGGGGATGAAGTGCATCTTTATGTATTTTAGGTAGCAAATACAAATATTGTGGAATGGGTTCCTCCACCTTCATTTGTTTAGCTACTTGCTCACTAATCACCCCCTGGTCAGCCGCTAGATCTTAAAAACAATCAATCTCTTCCTTAAATTGTAAAGTAGGATCAATACTTAGTTCCATATAGAAGCTAGAATCTGATAGTTGACGCAAGGCTTCATCTATATATACTTGATGGTCCATAACCACAATAGCACCCCCTTTATCGGCCATAGTAATAACTAAATCTTGGTTATTTTTAAGTTCCAACAAAGCTTTTCTTTCTACTGCATTAAGATTATTAAATTTTGTCTCATACAAATTGGCAAAATGTAATTCTTTCATTATGCACTCCCTAAAGATCGAAACATGTTTGTTCATTGGTGGAATAAAGGTAGATTTTCCAAATCTAAAGTCAGTTGATCTTTGAGTGGTTTCACTATCTGCAAAAAATATTTCAAGGTTTAGTAATTTGCAGAAATCATTGACATCCTGTAATAACTGATTTTCTGAAACAATAGCACTTGGGACAAAATTCAATCCTTTATTAAGCAATCCTATGTATATAGGAGAAAGAACAAATGAGGATATATTATGAACATTATTGTTTATTTCACCATTTGTTGCAATAGATTTTGTAATGTTGGTGTTGTTAAACCTGGATCTGTGCTTTCTGCCCCCCCTCCTCCTACCCTTGAATCTAAAGGGGGCAGTTGTCTTCTTTTAGCAACTGGGGACACCTGGCGTGAAGAAACTTCACCATCAGTAGCCGAGGAAGTTTCCTCCTCTGAGGTGGCATCAGATGAAGCATTCTGATGTCTAAGAATTGACCTAGGCCGTTTTCTGTTGACATTATGAGTATTCTTACGGTCACTGAATCTTACTGTTTTCTGACTAACAAAAGGCTTCCCTTTCTCGTAATCCATAAGATCACGATTGAACTTGTTGATCTTGCGTTTCATTAGTTGTTTCTCTAGTATAGAAAGTTCTTTAGCCAAATCCGAAACACTCTGGGAATAAAATTCTTCCTGATTGAATTGTTCGACCTCTGCACACAAATTTTGAATCTCTAAGAGATGATTAGTAATGGTTCTATCATAATATCTTAACAGACAATCTACAAAATGCATAGATGATGAATGTTGGGCTTCAGCCCAATCCTTAGATAACTCACTGTCTATATGGGCTACTAAAGGTTGCAAACGCACCCTCAATCCCCTTGGTGTAATGTCTTTTGTTTTATAGGCTTTCAACAGTTTCATATGCCACACATTTGAACGCAATGCTTTCATCTGTCTGCTAAGCTTTGAAAACATAAGTCCACACTTATGTTGGTCATCCTGTATATTGTTAGATATGTTGGGTCCAGTATTGTTGGTTAAACCAAACACTTCTAAATTGTCTCTGTCGGCCGAAAGCCCCTGTAAAATTCCACTCAAATCCATCATAAGATGATATACTAAGAATAATAAAAAATTATTATTCTAATCTAACTCTTAACAGTCAGGACAATATAAACCTATGAGACCTCCAGATAGATTTCAAAAATAATCTATAATAAACTATATCAAAAGATTGAATGTTTCAAATGTCCAGCTGAAGAATGTCAAACATCCACACCTATATTACCGGTTGTTAAACCTCTATTACAATAAGCAGCCCAACATCACTGTCAAATAAGATTCACAAAAAAACTAGCAAAGAGAACCATGTTGTTCATAGTGTCCACATTAACTTAGATCCATCATGATCTTGAAAATCCAAGAGTGTAAAAATAAATAAAAGATAACCATCGACCTGCGTCTCAAATTAGTTATGCCTGTTATAAAAATTATGTCCAACTTTAACATGCCTTATGGAATAATGATCATATATCCAAGTTATTGGTTATTTATGTTGGATTAAACTACAATACAGGTCCAAAACTGTTACCAGGCCGACTTTCGTCTCATCCTGGAATTCCAATGCCAATAGGTAATTTTGTTGGCACACACTGATTGATGGCCACCGTAAAGAGGTCTATATATTTAACCATAAAAAATTCTGATCAACTGTAAAGAAAAGACTCCTGCTGGACACCCGAAAGAATATTATACAACTAAGTTTATTCCAGTTGTTATAATGAGAAATCTAGTGGAGGTCACACAAGCAAAATGCCCAAAAACCAGCGCTGAGTGGAAAAACTATTATTAAATTATATATAGTTTGTTAATTATTTTTAACCAGACCCAATTACATACCTACATTATCCAGTAAATATGTTGATAAATGACCCACACATTAAATAATGTGCTATAAACCACATGGGCCCTCACCATTATTCATGAACCGTAAATCCATAAACTGAAGAAAAGCATGAACCGGAATGTAACCCTTACATGAATCTATGAGCTATAAACCTATAGCCTAAAGGGCATAAAGCAAAATGTAGGCCTAATAACCATTTATGCAACACCAGTTATTATAATCACATGTAAATTGTTCATTGATTAGTTAAACATATCCATATCTGAATGCTCCCGTTCATTCAATTCAATTACAATTGTTGTTAACTTATTTGGATTAAACAAAAACATGCGATATAGAAAACATTATGTTGGCAAAAGTCATAAGTCGTGGTTGGTTCTGCTAAGATAATGTCCCAATCAATCCAAAAGTCGATGTAGTTATATCAGTGGTATAAAGAAAATATACTGTTTGCCATAATCATGTCCATCATGTCCATCGTTGTGTGTATTCCAAGAGGCCAAGGCCCATAAGTTGTTACGGCGTACTTCAAACCAGTCTGCACAATTTAATAGTCCCACAACCTCAAGGCCAATTACGTTAAATAAAACAACAAAAGTGAGAGACCAGTATGAATAACATATTAGTAATAACTAAATTGCTCATACATAGGCCTCCACGAGTGCAATATAGATTTTAAATAAGTTTGCATTAAGTTTTAAATAATGGCATATCCTCGTTGGCTGTGGAAAAAATTATAGCACAGTACCTTATAGATGGTAATAAGCCGAAAAAAATATCAGTAGATGACCAAAACACACCAAACAAACATGAAAATAGTCCATAACAGTCAAAAAATCAGGTAGATCAAATCCAACAAACCGTCCACTGGTTATAAAAATGGATGTTCCCAAAACGATGCATTCCAAGCCTGTTGAAACCACAAAACCTCATAAAGACAGTCAATGGAAAAAGCAGATGACAGGTACAAGAAAGAGGCATATGATAAATAAATTCCAAAATGGAACACCAATGCACTATTAATGGAAGGCGAAGCCCAAACAAAAGCTGCTAGGTGAAGTTAAACTGCAATCCAAGCGTCCCCAGCGCGAAATGAAGAACCATAATGTAAAATCCAAAGTACACGCACGTAGGACGACGTGCACGGTCCCTGAAACAGCCAAATCTACGAACAAAAATGGACCAGCATGATAAGAATTGCCAATTAGAAATTTAATTCCATCAATCCATACAAAGTAATGGTAGTGACCATTACTGAAAACAAACCGGTTTCAGCTTGTGTAAGCCTTTCTCAATGCTAAAAATTCAAAAAGATCTCCACCATTTTGAACACTATTTATAGTGCAGCTCTTAAAGGAGCATACCTCCAAAACCTCAATTTATATATTTTTTTATATTTCTTAATAAAGAAATTTCTGACATAGAGAACCATACAACATGTATATTGTAAGAATCATATTCATATAGGATATATGTAAATAAATAAATTTATATGTACATATATATATGAACCTATTCCACAATATTTGTATTTGCTACCTAAAATACATAAAGATGCACTTCATCCCCCTGGTAGACCGATTGTGTCTGGCCGAGGTTCTTTAACGGAACCATTGTCAGCCTTCCTTACACAATATTTAAAACCATTGCTGACTCAAATTAGATCACGTATCAAGGACACTACTGAATTCCTTAATATTGTTAAAGATTCTCAGTTAGAATCTTCGTGGTGGCTGTGTACTTTGGACGTGGCTTCACTATATACTAGCATCCCCCATGACTTAGGCATTCTTGCTGTATCATATTGGCTTTACAAATCAGATTTATATTCAACAGGGTTTAACAATTTTTTGATTAAATTAACGGAAATCGTGCTACGTAAGAACATCTTTTATTATCATGGAAAAGCTTATTGGCAAATCAAGGGAACAGCAATGGGGGCCTCATTTGCACCCATATATGCAGACCTTTTTATGGGTTATTATGAGGCCACATTTATATATGACAGTCAACACAACATATATTTACAACATTTAGACATCTGGAGGAGGTATCTGGATGATTGTTGGATGGTGTGGCGTGGCGATGAGGAAGAACTATCTCAATTTGTAACCTATCTTAATGACAACTCTTTTGGTATTAAATTTACGGCTACTATTGAGCGTAAACATATCGTGTTTCTGGATGTTTTGGTAACTAGGCTTTGGGATAATACACTAGCCACTTCAGTCCATAGAAAATTTCCAGAATATAACACGTTGTTACATGCTGAGAGTTGTCATCCACGCCACATCATCCGCAATATTCCTAAATCTCAATTTATGAGGATCAAAAGGATCTACTCTTCCGTGGAAGAGTATTCAAACTTTAGTGTTGATTTGTCTAAACGATTTATTAATCATGGTTATAAGGCACACAATATTTTTACAACTATGGATGCAACCAATAGGCTAGCACGTTCTGAACTGTTGCAATATAAATCACACAACTTGGCAAATTCTGCACAACAATGCAATCAACCTTTAAGGTTAGTAACCACTTATGGGACAAATACAAATCGTTTCACAGATGTCATTAATCAACACTGGGATATTTTATTATCACATGATACTTTGAATCAAATATTACCTGATCGATGTCTATTCTCTTATCGAAGGGGACGAAACTTGAATTCACATTTCACCCATTATAAGAGATATATTCCGAATATACCAGAACAAACTACTCTATTTGGGGATATATTGAAAGGCTGTTTTCCATGCGGCCACTGTTCTGCTTGCAAACATATGTTAAAAACGAGTGAGTTTTCAAGCAAGAATACTTCCCAGGTTTTTGACATTAGGATATTTGCAAATTGTAGTTCAGACTGGGTGGTATATTTGGCCACGTGCACCTGTTCTGCATTTTATATTGGACAGACTTCCAGGCCAGTTAAATTCAAAATAGGCGAGCACATGAGTGCGATTAGAAATAGACGCATTACAAATGCATTGTGCAAACATACTTTGGAACACCCGTCTGCTACATTTAAATTTGTCGTTATAGACAGGATCATGTTACATAGAAATTTTAAAGCAGGATGGCATCAGAATCTTAATGATATGGAAAACAAATGGATCACCAAATTGGGGGGAGTCTTTTCAGACCAGGATTAAATATAT
Source organism: Protopterus annectens (assembly GCF_019279795.1). Classification (NCBI taxonomy): domain Eukaryota; kingdom Metazoa; phylum Chordata; order Ceratodontiformes; family Protopteridae; genus Protopterus; species Protopterus annectens. Next base: position 1,887,536,263 of record NC_056726.1, read on the forward strand.
TGGAACAATTATAAGAGGGCTATTAAATACAAACATGTAATAAGATATATATTTTTGCTCATGATTAACATTGTATTTTTTCAGACCTGTTAACTTTTTTATATTTTAGTCACATATATATATATATAATATATTTATATGTATGATATGGTCTCTATATTATATAAACATTGGGATAACATTGTTTTCATGAGGAAGGAGATAAATATGTATATACAAAATATATGTGCATATAAATTTATTTATTTACATATATCCTATATGAATATGATTCTTACAATATACATGTTGTATGGTTCTCTATGTCAGAAATTTCTTTATTAAGAAATATAAAAAAATATATAAATTGAGGTTTTGGAGGTATGCTCCTTTAAGAGCTACACTATAAATAGTGTTCAAAATGGTGGAGATCTTTTGGAATTTTTAGCATTGAGAAAGGCTTACACAAGCCGAAACTGGTTTGTTTTCAGTAATGGTCACTACCATTACTTTGTATGGATTGATGGAATTAAATTTCTAATTGGCAATTCTTATCGTGCTGGTCCATTTTTGTTCGTAGATCATGCTTATATAGGCCATAGGGCCAATAGCCTAGTACCTACCTATGAACCTAAGAACACATATAAAACAAATAACACAATGCCAGCTTGAAATAATGTAAACTGCTAAATTCAGAAGTGCTAGGTTATAATGTCTTCCACACATTTAGCCCTGCTATTCACAGGCAGGGATTAAAGGTGGAGGTGTCGTTGTTTACATCAACGATAAACATACTTCAAGGCTGGTCAAACAGGACAATGCACTTGAGTTGCTCCGTGTTCAAATCACCATAAGCAAAATACAATGCCACTTCCTTGCAAGCTATAGGTCCCCTTCTATGACACAGGAAACCCATACCATGTATTTAAACTTATTAGAAACACTAACCATCCAACCCAATACCATATTCACAGGTGAGTTTAATTACTCCAGTATTAACTGGGAATCTTATATGACACTAAACGTGCGTTATTTTGGAATAATACTTCTTATACATCATATTGGAAATCAATACATGAAACTTTACTTCTTAATAGTAATAGGACATTGCTTGAACCATATACTCAAAATACATGCACACATCTTTATATGGATTTTAAAAATATACATTCAATGTGAAAGGTCAGAACTTGTTGTTACACCTGTTATAAACCAAATATTGCTGTTGTTGAAAGAGCTTATGTTTTCTAACCAATTAATTAAGAATTTATTAATAACTATGTTTCCTTTTGCTTACATAAATGAATGTTTGATATCTTTTGATACTCAGAAAATGTTAGAATTTAAGAAGGGTGACCTTTTATATTGGAATCATTTTCTCTCTGCTAATAAAATAAGTTCTGCAAGACTATTTGTTCATCAGATAGTTTGCAAAATTGCATTTGGCTGGACATCCAAACTTGTAAGGATTTTATACATACTAAGCTTGTTTCCTCGTTAGAGAAATACAATAAGAGTAACTTAAATATCTTGGATTTTATCTCAACAATAATTAATAGCTCACCCAAGAATATGTCATACATATCTGTTATTTACAAAATTCCCAGAAATGATTTTAGCAAAACAGATGTTTATTTTTTGAATTATTCAAGTGAAGTTAATAGACAAGTATTCCCAGAAAAAGATATAAAACATTGTTTACAGTTGGTGAAGAAATCCACATCTTCCCTGTTCTGGCTTGTAGACACATGGAAATTTGTACATAGATGATTTTTCACTCCACATAGATTATCTTCTTCTTCTTTCAGCTGCTCCCATTAGGGGTCACCACAGCAGATCAACTGTTTCCATTTCCTTCTGTCCTCTGCATCTTGCTCTGTCACACCAACCACCTGCATATCCTCTCTCACCACATCCATAAACATTATCTTAGGCCTTCCTCTTTTCCTGTTACCTGGCAGCTTCATCCTTAGCAACTTTTTCCCAATATACTCTGCATCCCTCCTCAGCACATGTCCAAACCAATGTAATCTTGCCTCTCTGGCTTTGTCTCCAAACCTTCCAACCTGGGCTGACCCTCTAATATACTTATTCCTAATCCTGTCCACCCTCATCACACCCAGTGCAAATCTTAACATATTTAACTCTGCCACATCCAGCTCTGACTCCTGCCTTTTTGTCAATGCCACTGTTTCCAACCCATATAACATAGCTGGTCTCACTACCCTCTTTTAGACCTCCCCTTTCACTCTTACTGATACTCATCTGTCACAAATCACTCCTGACACTCTTCTCCACCCACTCCATCCTGCCTGTACTCTCTTCTTCACCTCTCTTCCACACTCACCATTACTCTGAACTGTTGATCCCAAGTACTTAAACTCATTCACCTTCGCAACCTCTACTCCCTGCATCCTCACCATTCCTCTATCCTTCCTCTCATTCACATCACTGACCTTCATTCCTCTTCTCTCTAGAGCATATCTCCACCTCTCTAGGGTCTCCTCCACCTGTTCCCTACTCTCACTACAGATCACAATGTCATCTGCAAACATCATAGTTCACGGGGACTCCTGTCTGATATCATCTGTCAACCTGTCCATCACCATTGCAAATAAGAAAGGGCTGAGAGCTGATCCTTGATGTAATACCACCTCCACCTTAAATGCATCCATCACTCCCACCGCAGACCTCACTGCTGTCACACTACCCTCGTACATATCTTGTACCACTCTTACATACTTCTCTGACACTCCCGACTTCCTCATACAATATCACAACTGCTCTCTAGGCACCCTGTCATATGCTTTCTCTAAATCCACAAAGACACAATTCAACTCCTTCTGACCTTCTCTGTACTTCTCCATCAACACTCTCAGAGCAAACATCGCATCTGTAGTGCTCTTTCCTGGCATGAAACCATACTGCTGATCACTAATCATCACCTTCCTTCTTAACCTAGCTTCCACTACTCTTTCCTCTAACTTCATGCTGTAACTGATCAGTTTAATCCCTCTGTAGTTACTACAGCTCTGCACATCACCCTTATTCTTAAAAATCAGTACCAAAGCACTTTTTCTCCATTCCTCAGGCATCCTTTCACTTTCCAAGATTTCATTAAACAATCTAGTTAAAAACTCCACTGCCATTTCATCTAAACACCTCCATGCTTCCACAGGTATGTCATCTGGACCAACAGCCTTTCCGTTCTTCATCATCTTCATAGCTATCCTTACTTCCTCCTTGCTAATCCACTGCACTTCATGACTCACTATCCTCACATCATCCAACCTTCTCTCCCTCTCATTCTCTTCATTCATCAACCCCTCAAAGTACTCTTTCCATCTCTCAACATACTCTTCTCGCTTGTGAGTATGTTTCCCTCATTATCCTTTATCACCCTTACCTGCTGCACTTCTTTACTAGCTTGGTCCCTCTGTCTAGCCAATCGGTACAGGTCCTTTTCTCCCTCCTTAGTGTCCAACCTTTTATACAAATCTTCACACGCCTTCTCCTTAGCCTTTGCTACCTCTCTCTTTGCCATGCACCTCATCTCCTTATACTCTTGTCTGCTTTCTTCATCTCTTTGACAATCACACTTCTTCTTCGCCAACCTCTTTCTCTGTATACTCTCCTGTACTTCTTCATTCCACCACCAGGTCTCCTTGTCCTCCTTCCTCTTTCCAGATATCACACCAATCACCCTTCTAGCCATTTCTCTTACTAGCTCTGCTGTAGTTACCCAGCTATTCGGTAACTCTTCACTGCCACCCAGTGCCTATCTTAACTCTTCCCTGAACATCACCTCACAATTACCCTTTTTCAATTTCCACCATTGGATCCTTGGTGCTGCCCTTACACTCATCCTCCTCTTCTTGATCACCAATGTCATCCTACAGACCACCATCCTATGCTGCCTAACTACACTTTCCCCTGCCACCACATTACAGTCTCCAGTCTCCTTCAGATTGGCCCTTTTACATAAGATATAATCCACCTGTGTGCATCTTCCTCCACTCTTGTATGTCACCCTGTGCTCCTCCCTCTTGTTAAAATACGTATTCATCACAGCCATGTCCATCCTTTTCATAAAATCCACTACCATCTGACCTTCTGCATTCCTTTGCTTAACACCATACCTGCCTATCACTTCCTCGTCCCCTCTGTTCCCTTCACCAACATGCCCATTGAAATCTGCTGCAATCACCAGTCTCTCACTCTTGGGTACAATCATCACCACTTCATCCAACTCACTCCAAAATTTTTCTTTCTCATCCATCGCACACCCAACTTGTGGAGCATATGCACTAACAACATTCATCATTACACCATCAATTTCCAGCTTCATAAACATCACTCTATCCGACACTCTTTTCACCTCCAAAACACTCTTAGCATACTCTTCCTTCAGGATAATGCCTACACCATTTCTCCTCCCATCCACACCATGATAAAACAATTTGAAACCACCTCCGATACACCTAGCCTTGCTCCCCTTCCATCTGGTCTCTTGCACACATAATATACCAACCATCCTTCAGTTCATCATATCAGCTAGCTCCCTCCTTATACCAGTCATACTGCCAACATTCAAAGTTCCAACCCTCACTATCACAGTCCTAGCCCTTACCTGCCTTCTGGCATGCCTTCCACCTCTTCTCCTCCTTTGACCAACAGTAGCCCAATTTCCACCAGCACCCTGTTGGCCAACAGTACTGGTGGCGGTCGTTGTTAACCCGGGCCTCGACCGATCTGGTATGAGTTTCTGTACAGTTTTCTGCATGTGTGATATGGCACACTTTTACACCGGATGCCCTACCTGATGCAACCCTCCCCATTTATCAGGGCTTGGGACCGGCACAAAGAAATGCACTGGCTTGTGCATCCCCAGTGGATGTAATGAAATGCTGGAGATGTGGACACCCTGATGCTGACTGGATACATATGGTTATTTCAAAATAATTTCCCCATTTTGGTTAGACTTTAATTATCTTTGTAAAGTTCTATGGAATGACAACTGTATAATTTCTGTCTCCCTTATCCTTTTCAGTGTTTCTGTTTCTGAAGTCATTTCAAAAAACAAACATTTTTACTATGGTCTATCCTCTCTATAGCAAGGAAAATTGTTACTAAAAATTGGAAATCCCAATCTACTCCTGTCTTTAAAGCTGAGTTTATTAATCTTGTGCAATAAATTTCTAAGAATGAGATTGCTACTATAAAAGCAAGAACTAACAACACAACCTATTATTTAACTGCTTGGACAAAATTGTCTAATCTGGTTGAGAAATATTAAGTGTTCTTTTATGTATATTGCTTTTGTACTTGTTATGGAGATTGTATACAGCTTATTTGTTTTTTTCTTATTACTATACTGTTAAGTTATTGTGTTATAAAATGAATAAAAATATTTTGGAAAAAAAAGAAATGAGGACAAAAGAGCAGAAGCTAAAGGAGCACCGACTGCAGAAAAGATCAAAAAGAACAGATTACTGCGGTTCGGACACGTGCAAAAAAGCAGAAAGTCTGGTGAAGAAGATTTGGGACAAAAAGGAAAAGATAAAAGGAAATGAAGATGTCCAAAGAGGTGGATGGATTGTATGAGAGAAGATCGGCAACAGTCAGGCATGAGTGTCAAAGAAGGCAGGATCGAGAGAGATGGCGACAGTTAACAGTATACCCTCACCCAATGTAGACAATGAGAAAAAGGTGGTTGATGATGATGAATAAGTCTGAACTGACTGTACTTTGGAATATTTCCATTACTCTGATGTCTGTCTGTCTGTCTATCTATCTATCTATGTGTGATCATGTGTTTGCGTGTGTGTGAGTGAGTGCGTGTGTTTATATATGTATATATATATATATATATATATATATATATATATATATATATATATATGTGTATATGCAGATGGATCCATATTGGATCGAGGAAAATCCACATCCCCGATGACCGGATCACTGAGGTGAGATCGCCGAAACCACACATCCCCGACAAAGGTAAGTGTATGTATTACGGAACAGAATATATTCCCATGTCCATAATACACTTAAAAAAATAAACAGATACCTGTATAGCTAGGGCGCAAGCACCACTGCACTCCACATCCCCTACTTAAATATACCAACTCCGAGATCGCACCACATTGCGGAGATGAGAATACATCCCATTCTGCACTACTCAGCATTGTCGGGGATGTGTGGTGTCTGCGATCTCGTCTCAGTGGTCCGGTCATTGGGGATGTGGATTTTCGTCGATCTAACATGAACCCATACAGATATATATATATATATATATATATATATATATATATATATATATATATATATATATATATATATATACATATATATAAATAATAGGGGTAAAGATGCACAGAACACCATTTCAGGGGCCACAGCGTGAATAATCACCCTTCATAAAAACTTTAAACAGAATTATGGTAAGTTTGATATTTTCTGTTCACAGAGCTCTAGAGTCTTATTTAACTGAAGTTCCAGTATTCAGAGATGTGGGCCAATAACTTCAATCATGCAGCCAAAGAACATGCTAGAGGAAACATACGATATGATTACTAAATCTACTGCTAGGATACATACCTAGCCATCACTGACCTTGCTCAGGAATATGTTATTTTTGACTTTTACAAGGTAAAACTTTATAAATCACTTCTGAATCAGGGAATTCTACTGATTTTTTTTTTCTGAAATCATGTAGACCATGAAGCTTTCTCTTCTGAATAAGCAACTTATTAACTGCATATTTCTAGTGACATTTGTCTGTAAATGGAGGTAAGAGGCTCCCATCCATGCAGTTCTTGGCAGTTTTAGGTCTTTTCCCTTTCACTGTTAAATTGACATGCATAACACTGAAAATGCATTGCTGGCAAAGAGCTGCAGCCCTGCTGCCATGTACTTCCTTAATTTGCTCTAGAAATTCTTGTTAGAATAATTACTGGTTCCTATTCCATGTGACAGCTGTCAAGAGTTAGTACTGCAGCAATACAAACCCACCAAACTTTCCACTTCATGGATGAGCATGCATTAACTACTCACCCTCAGGATTCCACCCATTTCCTCAAACAACGGAATCCTTAGCTAATACTCTCTAATCTGGACTGTTTTTAGGAATTTATTTATCCTCACCATAGTTCTAGCTAAATGTAGATGTATCCTAATTTTCAAAGGCTTCTGCAAATTCCAGCAAATTCCACATGAGAATAGCCCTCTCTGACAATCATGCAAAAGGCTGTTTGGCTACTTGTTTGAATTATATGTAATATGTATATATATATATATATATATATATATATATATATATATATATATATATATATATAGCTATGGAACGTATCATCATGGACATCATAAATAAAGGCAAATCTATGCACACAGCATACCTTGACTTGGCAAAGGCCTTTGACAGAATCCCACACTCAGGCATTACCAGTAAACTTAGCAACTGAATGTAAATCCCTTTGTTGTAAGACAGGTTCCCAACTAGCTCACAAACCGGTCACACACTATCAAAATGGATGACTCCATATTTTATTTTATTTTATTTATTTATTTTACATTTGTTTACCCAGATGGTCCAACTGGACACAGGTCCATTTTCAGTGGAGGCCCAGAGAGAAAAGCTCCACAGTAAGTAAATAATTAAACAATATGAACGAAACAGTATAAGCAATATGAAACAACAAGAGATATATATGCAGAAATAAACATAGTTAAACATGAAGTAAGTATACAAGTTAGTCAGCAGTAAGAGTTTCCTAGAACTGTAGCATATATTATATTAGGTGTAATAGGAAGTTAGGTATATAGAGTGGAAAAACTGAAGCAATTATGTGATGCAGAGGCATAACCATTTATTCAATAAGTGTGACTTAAGTGAGTTTTTGAACTGAGTAATAGTAGAGGCAAAAATCAGAGCAGAAGGAAGGTTATTCCAGGTTCTAGCTATAGTGTGAAAGAATAATACTTTCCCTACAGTATTATTAGCCCTTGAGATACAGAGGTGTGATTTGTCAGTAGAGTGGAGAGGATGATTTGCTTTATACTGGGTGAGGAATTGGGCTAGTGCTGGGGTTTTGTAAGGATGTCTTACAATATTGTAGGAAATGACTAGCTGGTGATAATTTAGTAGCTGGGGAAGTTCTAGTCATTATAGTTCCCTTAGAGCCTGGCAGTGGTGGATACTGAAGGTGGAGTTGTTAGCAAACTTGGAGATTTTATTATAACATGACTCAAGTCTGGTGAGGTCAAGTTTTCTGACCTGTGTAAGAACTGGTGCAGCATACATTAGAGTGGACAATAGGTGAGTTTGGGCTAGGGTAATCCATGCTTGATTTGAGAGGAATTTATATAGTGTTCCCATTTTTTTATGGACCTTTTTGTTAGTTTGCGAAATATGGACATTGAAGAGTAGTTTTTTTGTCAATTTCTATGCCTAGGAGTTTGGTGTGGTCAGAGGGAGAGATGATAGTACCATTTTTGGAGGAGATAGTGAAGGATAGAGGGGTAGACATGGTTTTGTTGGGGGTGAAAAGTAGCAATTTAGTTTTGTTAGGGTTTAGGATAAGTTGGATCTGAGTAATGCAACTTTCCACAAAGCTAAAGGATTCCTGAGTAAGTTGTTGTAGAGTGACAAGTGATGGAGCAGAGCAGATAAGAGTTGAATCGTCTGCATATTGTATGGTATTATGGAGATTGTTAGTAAATATGGAGAAAAGAAGTGGGCCTAATATTGAACCTTGTGGTATGCCTATGGTAGTTGGAAGTAAGGGGGATAATACACCTTGCCATTGGACAGATTGATGATGCCCATATGACAGATAGCTTTTAAACCAGGCTATAGTGGAAGGGGCAAAGGATAGGGAGGCCAGGGTGTCTAGTAGTAAAGAATGTGAGACGATGTCAAATGCTTTGGAGAGATCTAAAAATATTACAGATACAAAGTTGTTATTATTTCTATGATGGTTGACCAGATTAGTAAAAGAGAGCAGAGCGGTTGTTGTGCTATGGTGTTGCCGGAAGCCATGTTGTGTGGGGGAGAGGAGATTAAGTTTAGGAATTGCATAACTTGAGAATGTATACATTTCTCGAGTAGTTTAGATAAGGGAGATAGAATGGCGAGGGGGTGATAATTTGAATATTCATAGAAATTTCCACCTTTATGAAATGGAATAATATATGATACCTTTCATAGTTGTGGGATATATGCTTCTTGTATTGAGCAGTTGATAAGAAAAGAAATAGGGTAGGTTAAGTATTCCGCAGCTATTTTTAGGAAGTTGGCTGGCAGATTGTCAGAAGCAAGGGTGGTAGGTTTTAGCTTTAGGAGGAACTTTTTTAATTGTGGAGGTAGGAACAGGTGAGAGAGTAATAGGGGGGATATTATCAGAGCATTTGGTTGGGTTATATGTAGGGTTGATTTTGGATAGTTGGGAGGATAAAGTTTAGATAGATTCTGTGAAATGGTGATTAAATTGGGAGGCTATTTCCTTAGTATTATTGGTGGAGTTGGGAGTGGGAGTGGTAGTTTTGCCTGGTTTTAGAAGAAAGTTGTAGCATGCCAAACATTTGGGGATCTTTTGAGTGTCTATTTTGGATACCAAGGAAATAATACTGTTTATCAAGTTTGGTTTGTCTCTTGGCCTGATTTCTAAGTTGTTGGTAGTTTTGTTTGGCTAGGCTAGTATTATCCCTCTTCCAGATTTTCCAAGCCTTGTCTCTAGACATTAGGAGGCCTCTAGTTTCCCTATTTTGCCATGGTGTATAGTTTGCCTTGGCTCTAATTTTCCTAAATGGTGCAACTATATTAAGGACATTGATGAGAGTAATGTAAAAGTAGTCAATGGCCTAGTCTAAACCTAGGTTTTGTAGTGGTTTCAAGTTGCTATGTTTTAGAATATTGTTAAGTTCCTGTATATTTAGTTTGCGATCATCTCTGACTTGTCTAAATACCATGGTATTGGCTATGTTGGTACGTTTACGCAGGAGGAAAGTGGGGAGATGGTCACTAAGACCATCTGGTAGGCAACCTGTCTGGTAGTTTTGTTTGGGGCAAATAACCAGTGTCAATCTAGAATAGATTGTTTCTGGGTTTTTTTATTGACTCTAGTGGGTTCTTGGATAAGTTGGGAAAAACCAAAGAGATTAATATGGTTAGTGGGGTTGTTAGAGCTACAGGCTAACCAATCAGTATTTAGGTCACCTAGTAGGATGGTTTCTTGTGGAAGATTTTCTGTGGTCCATTGTAACATTTCTTCAACGATGGGAAAGTTATTGCCTGGGAGAATGTAACAGCAGAGAATATTGATACTTTTTGTGTCATTTATATTTAGGGTAACCTAAGGTTTCAGCATTTTGAAATTTAGGTATGGAGATTTGTAGAGGTTTAATGAGTGTATTTTTAAAGAGAATAGCAACCTCACCTCCCTTCCTGCCTACTCTATTCAGTCTTAAGATATTATATCCTGGTGGGACGATTTATTTGTTTTGGGTACTAGGTTTTAGCCACGTCTCAGTAATGGTTAGTATGTCTGGGGAGTAGTGGGTTATAAATGCATGTAGGTCAGGAAGCTTGTTAGATATGCTTCTGGTGTTGATATTAAGAATCAGAAGGTCAGAGATTTGCTTGGCTGAGAGTAGAGTGTTATGTGGCCCTGGGTTTGGCTGTATGTCTCCTGAAATAAGTAGACTTTTTGTGATAAACAGTATATGTTTAATTGTGTGCAATATTTCTTTGTTGGATCTAAGTTATATTTTTCTAGTGTAAGATGTAGTATTAAGCTGTCTTTAAATAATGTAGAAGAGATAGGGAAGTGTATGTGTGAGTATCTTTTTGTGTAAGTATGTGTTGTATAGAATGTTGTGTTTTGTAGTGTTGCATTAGTATGTATTGATGTGATGTTGGTTAGATAAACGAGGGTTAGGAAGAGAAATTGTAAGATGAATGGTATCTTTCGAGGGAGTGATAGTTAGGTATTAGTGGTATTGGGATTCGAGTATGGAGGTATGTGTGAAGGCATAGCCAGCAGGTGCTATGTATGTGTTTAAGGTAGACAGTTGGCTAGGGGGTGTGGACAGAGTAAGTAATGTGAGGTATGTGACTTGAGCAGGGTATGGTCAGGTGAAGAGGGGTTGGAATAAAAGTAGAGGTAGTGGGTGGGAACTGGGGGCAGGGTAGGGGAGTGGAGTGAGCAGCGCAGGAAGATGAATGGAGCTGGGCTACAGCAGACTTCGAGACTGCAGAACCAACCTATATGACTGGGCAGTGCAGTTCAGTAAAAGCAAGATGACTTGGAGTGCATATACTGTCAATTTCCTAGCACTTTTCTTTTTTATCTGTAGTTTTATTTACTTGGATAAACTGCAGGATTTCAGGGGTAGCCTAGAGGGATATTGCCAATGCTGTGTACCCCCGAGTGGTACACTACTCTATTAAGTCCCCACAGATTAACAAGTTAACAGAAATAAAACTATAATTAACCTTGTCTTTTTACTGTTTTTTTTTAAAAGCAGAGTTAGATTGCTGGAGTATTCAGTTTATGCCACAAGCATCAGTTCCTAACATTGCGAGCGTTTCACAAGAGAGGGCTGGGTTAGGTGAAAAGGTTTGAAAGCTCCTAGGAAGGCGAAGGAAAAATATAGATGCAAGTTAGAAGAGTGTAACAGGTACTGTAAAAACATACATGAGTTGCACAGATTTCATTCGCTAAGTTAACAGATAACCTTCTGATATAGATTCTAGACAGCAGCATACGAGTTAAACTGCAATATAACAGATGAAAAATGCTAGTCAAAAAGCTCAAATATTTGTTGCACTGGTAGAAAGATATTTAGTGCTATAAACACAACTCATTACATAGGGCTATTGCGTTAGTAAAGACTTAAATAATTTCACACTATTACAATATCAGGCCACAGCATTTGATTAGCCAGTATGTCACCTACTTTCTCCCAAGTAACTCTGATAATTAGGCCATGCTTCTCTGTGCACACTTGTTAGTGAGTGTAAGTCTCTAAGCATTCATTTAACTAACAGTTCTATCACAGATCAAATGCTTCTCTAAGAATACAGCTACAGACCACAGCATTTGCTAATTAGGCCATGCTTCTCTGTGCACACTTGTGAGTGGGAGTAAGTTTCTAAGCATTCCTATGCCGTGCAAGCAACGTACACATTCAAATGGTTCCTTCTGAGGCACTAAAATATTCTCCATACACAATGCACAACAATTATTACATATCAACCAGCAGATCTGTTACCAGTGGGGTGCCACAAGGGTTATTGCTGGGCTCCCTGCTGTTTGGTATATACTTCTCAGAAGTTCAGGCCAAAACTAAGGGGCTGTGGCTGACCAAGTTTGTGGATGACTGCAAAGTGGGTGCAATTACTGAATCCTCAAATTATGTCAATATACTTCAGGAGGTTCTTACACAGACCAGTGACTGGTGTGTTAGTCATGATCTGAAACTGAATGCAAAGAAATGCATCATCATTCCCTTCGGTAAAAACAATGTCCCTTCACACTATCAAATTAAAAATACCCTTTGTACCTATAAAGTGATAAGAGATTTGGGATCACAAGTAGACTGCAACCTTAATTTGACCACCATGAGTCTACTGTAATAAGGAAGGCTTTCTATGTAGCACACTTGATTAGCAAAGGCATCACCTCTAGAGAAAAGGAGGTTATAACCCCTCTGTACTTGTCACTAACAAGGCCTCAGAGGTTTCTAACTAAGAAGATCAATGGACCCAGCACATGCCTAACACAGATCGACTAAAGTCCCTGTCACTATACTCAGTATTGTATAGACTTCTTAGGCTAGACTTATGCCTGGCTTACAGAGCAATCTCCAACCTAAACCTCCAACCTAAACTTAATGAATTTTCTGCACATCTGTAAATCAAACAGGACTAGAGCTACCCATTCCAGGGACCTAAATAATGCCTGTGACTTGAATAGAAGGTACTGGAGGGACAGATTTGTCTCCCAGTGACTGCCACAGCTTTGGAATAGGCTGCCAATTCATGTGAAGCAGGGCACCTCTATACACTGTTCAAAAGGAACCTGGACAAGTGGATGGTACACCGTAAATTCTTACCAGGGATATTGCCCACAACCAATTAATAAATACAATCCTGGGTATTCACTAAAATATCTATGGTATTACATTGGGTTGAAATGGCTAGGCTTGAAAGAATTTCTGGGTTGCTAGCCTTGTAACCCCTTATAATCCTATGATCCTACGAAGAGAAAGAGAAAAAATGAAAGAGAGAGTCAGAGACAAGAAGAGGAATGTGTATATGCATGTATGTACATACACACACACACACACACACACACACACACACACACACACACACACACACACACACACACACACATGCATGTCTCTATAGGTGTCATCCGTGACTCATTTGCTTACTGACTGACAGGGAGTAGTGTATAAGATATTTCTGTAGGTGTCATTTGTTTTAGCAATAACCCAAGACTAGCTATATCACAGGATTTACCAGTGGTTGGTGTAATTTGATCACGAAGGCAAAGCCTGATTGATGAAATGAAGTCAACCGTGGATAAATCCTGTGATACCCACATCCAAGAGTGGGTTATTGCTATTATACAATGACATTATTTAAGAATGAAATCGCTTACCTTTCTTAAATAATATCTTTGTATAATGGTTCTGTAGTGTTCCTCAAAGTTCTTGTGTGTTTACAGATGTACTGCTCATTTGTATGGCACTTATGTTCCCACACTTCTACAATGCATCAGTACAGTGCAGAAAAAAGCAGTGGAGAAAAGAAAATCTAAGTTGCTGACTGATTTTTTTATTTTTTTATTTTTTTTAGCTGCCAAGATTTCCTGAGGGACAATACATAAATACAAGTAAAATCAGGTGCTTTTCTGATTGTTTAGTTTTGCAAAGCATACCTGATATTTCTTGTATTTTGCCCCTCAGCATATACCAATAAAATGTCTGGCCACTCAATGCTTCTTTAGTGGACAGACTTTTTTCTATTGGTATATTCCCCATTTTCCAATGGGCACACTGGTTGGGCTGTTGAATCAGTTTGTTTGTTTTTGCATAGTGATGAGCCATTATTGTACAAGACTCTTTACTGGGTTACTGACAGACAGATAGTAGTGTACACGATATTTCTATAGGTGTCATTTAATGACCCATTATTGTGTTACTGACAGACAGGTAGTAGTATAGAAGATATTTCTATAGTTGATCATCACTGTCCATAAAGTATTTCTAGACTAAAGCTTTCTGAACTAGGAGAAGTTTATTATCTTTACATCTAAATGTACACTGCAGTCTTTAAACACCTTACAAAAGTCAATATATAGAATTTGAAACCTGTTGCTAGGTCTTCTCATTTTATAAAATACTGCTCCATCTTCCTCAAAGCCAACTAGACACCATTCTTGAAAAAATTTGGTATTTAGATAAAGTTTATTATTAAACATATAATAAGATCGGGAGGGGCTTCTGAGATTACACATTTTCTGGTTGTAGCTGATACTGCCAAACATACATTTGTAGTTTCTGTAATGGGTATACTCATATTTACTCTCGTAATCCTTCATCTCATAAAGAAGCTTTGAGCTTTCAGGACTGGTTCAGAGCAGGAGGCAAGATAGTCAGAAATGTATTGTAAATCATAAATGAAGAACACAGATGTAAATCTAATTAAGTATGCATGAGCTAAGTTTTATATGGTTTCTATCCACTATTCCACTAGTTATGTCTTCTCACAAAAGTGAAAGAAACTAGAGAATGGAGGCCACTGTCAATCCTGTCCTTGAGTTCTAGGTATAACTGTAAATTTGTTTACCTCTTCTTGACAGTTGTAGCCCTCTCTTTTTCCACAATGTCCTGCTGTTTTAACTCTCCTAAAGAAAAACCCTTAGTTTCATTGCTATGCCGATACTTGTCTTTTATTTTCTTTATATCCATAACAGTTGTTTGCATCCTGTCCTTATTAATCAGCCACTCATGGTCACTGTCTGTTTTTTTTTGCTTCTAATTTCTGTTTAGTAATCAGTTCTTGAGGCAAATGAGAATATTTATACAGGCATGTATGTTCTTCTGCTATTCATTTCACTGCCTAGCATACCTCTCAACACACAAAGATTAAAAATTATAGCACTGACGTATAAAATCGTAACAAATAGTGAAAAAAAGCTGGACAGTTTCTTTCATTTTTTTCAGAACAATTCCTTACAGTCAACTCTGTATAGTTAGTGACAAGGACTATTTTTAAAGCAGAGTTCAGTTATATAATTATGTTTGTACCCTTAAACAGTTCTGCTTTTATGAAATTAATCAATAAATCTAGAAGGAGCAAGGATAAATCTGATATAAAAATCATAGTGATATGCTTAAATCATAGTAGTTCAGATGTGTAATAACTTGTCCTATTGTATCTTTCATTTTCTCTTACATTGCATCTGAACAGCCATGTTTTTATGCATTGTCATAAATTTTTCACTTCTTATATTTAATCTTCATGTGTGGATCTTGTTGAAGATAGCTCTCAGATTTTGCCTGTCTTGAAAACAGGTTATTATGTAGTCCACATAGAATATTCTGTTTCTGCATCAATCACTCTCTCTAAGAAAAGGTTGAATCTAATATTTATTTTTATTGAACTTAAAAATATGTAAAATTCCAAAGATTCTTGTTTAGTTAGGATTTGCTACCAAGTTCTGCATGTCATAACTTTATGCTTATTTGATTCTGTTTATTATCAGTTTGCACCACTGCTGGCAGGATACAGGATCAAAAGATCATAGGAAGTACAATGCAAATTATTTTTACGACCATATATAATCATATATGCCTTCCCAATACCACATTCAAGACGTACCCCTGCACTTCCATGAGAAATACATGTCAGGTCAGGGATGAACCTGCAAGTACCCTTCTAAATGTCAAGGTTGGTGTTGAAAGATGCACATGTCACTCTGCTTAACATGTAGTGGCTATCTTTTCCAAAGAAGGGGCAACCACTGTGTAATGGCTCCGACTCCTATGGTTTTATTGATATGATGGAGAAGGTTTGAATTCTAGGTTTCCATGACAGCATAGCTGTTGTTCTTTGTAGGTTTAAGAGATCCATTAGGATGGGGCTTTGATAACATGAAATACTAGGCAAAGATCTTCAGACAGGACTCTGTAAGAGTATCACTATAGTGAAAGGCTTCTAGTTTGTCTTAGTAGCCTAGTGGTTTTAGACAAATAATCATTGTCATGAGAAATCTCAAATGCATTTATCACTGCATGGTATGTCTGGCTAGAAACATGCTGAAAGGAAATGGACTCAATAATTAGTCTAATTGGGGTGGAGTAAAGAGAGGCAATAACATTCTTTGTCAAAGGTGAGTTATCATTTGAAATGAATTATGCTAGATATGAACAATTTCCAAATTACTTGTATTGCTAATCTTTCTCCGTTCATTGAAATTTCACAAATCCCTGAGATCCACTTACCCCTAGAGGATCACCAACGGATATGTTCTGGCTGTACAAGATGGTAGTTAAAGATGAGGGACTTGCAATGGGTGCAATGCCCCTGACTGCCATGTCTGTGTAGATCAGGGCATTTGCTATGTTACAAGCTGTGAAACAGAGGTGCTTCCTAAAGGTGAAATTCTGTAATTTTTTAATTAGGTTTGAACCATTTCTCTGCACACAATTGATCTGTATGGATTAATTTTTACTGAAACATTTTTTGTGACAATACAAAAAATGATGATGACACCCAGCATTGCAGTCACCATTGAATTTAATTAACAATAAGTCAGAATCTGTGGTATGAAGATAAGAAGAGTATATACCAATAAGGGGATTCCCAGTACTAAACCCCATGATACACTACTTGTTACTTGCTTATTTTATAAAATGTCACTTCTCCCCTTAATTGTGTGTGTTCTTGCCTTCATTTAGTTTACAATCCATCTTATTATGCAAGGATCTATCTTTAGATATTTTAGCTTATTTACAATGCCAGCATGAGGTACATGGTCAAAAGATTTGGCCAGATCTAGATATGTTCTTTGGACTGAATGGTCACTGATCACTGCCTCTCTTACCTTCTTAAAGAAATTTACTAAGCAGAGTAGGCATGATCTTCCAAACCAAACTGCTGTGGGTCCAGTTGTATGAGATTTTTAATACAATAATTTAAAGAGTCAGATATGATATGTTCCATGTCCTTGCAAATCAGGCTATGTAGGATGATGAGCCCATAATTCATGGGGTATATAGTAGGTTCCCCCTATATGCAGGGAACCACTACAGCTGTTGATCAAACTTCAGAGTCATGCCCTGTGGTTATGCTTTAGTTAAACAAGTGCAGGAGAGGTTCAGCTGGGGCATGTTTGGTGCTGTTTATTAGACATCCAGGTAAATTGACTGGGCCCATAAAAGTGGTGTTTTTAGTTTTAGAGCATGTGCCAAGTTAATCTTTAGGGATGACTAAGACTCAGGGATTTGTAGAATTCCAATGACTGGAATAAAATTAGCAATAAGGTGCAGTGGTTAATATTATTGCCTCATAGTAAGAGGTTCTCCAGTTCAATTCTTGACTGTGGTACCTTCAGTACGAAGTCTGCATGTCCTGCCTACATTCATGTGGGTTTCCTCCGGGTACTCTGATTTCCTTCCACATTCCAAAGACATGCTTCTGGAACTTTTCTCCTTGGCCCTACACTGAAAACAGGCTCTGTCCTAGTTGGACTTTCCTGGTCAACAAACATTAAAATAAATAAATAAATCTCTCTGCTTAACTGGTAGCTATATCTTTAGGGTCAGAGGATGTAATGTCATTTTGGATTAGTTTCAAATATTACAAGGTGTTTTTCATGTTTCCAAATGTAACTAAATAAGTATTTGTAGTTATTTTTGACTTTTGATGCCAATTTCAGTTCACATTCAGCTTTGGTCTTTCCTATGGTCATTTCTAGTTCCTTGCTGAAAGCTTTTCCCCAAGACTTAAACTCTGTGTAGGCTCCATGTACAGCCTACATGGATTGTACCCATGTAACCAGCCACAGTTCCCTCTTGGCAGTGCTGGATGTATATTAATAATGGTGAGCTGCTGAGGGAGATCATAGTAACTGGGAAATTGAATCCATGTAGGCAGAAGTGTAGAGGCTGGTCAGATGTTATGTACATGGTGAGGTTCCCTGTAATGTCCCATGCTACTGGTGAAATGTGATTTGTATTAATAGTTGGTGTATTAAATGTATAAGGTGTTATGTTTTTTTTTTATTAAATATCCATTTGCAGAGTGCAGAGTGCAGCAATGCCAAGCTGCACTTTTACATAGACAGCTGATACCTGTCAGACATCTAAACAGAGAAATTAGATGAAATTAATTATGATACATTTTTTTATTTATTTACTTTTTAATGTTTGTTTGAGTGGCACAGCATGGAGTGTAGCAATGCTAAGCTGCACTTACACATAAACAGCAGACACTTGCCAGACTAAAAATAGAAACTGGATGTAATTAATTATTTCTGCAGATGTGTATGCCTGTTTAAGCCCATTTGCTCAGCGTGCATGGTGTATATGAAGGTATTCTAGTTTATATACTGTCCAAGTAGATAACTGGGTACAGTGAAAGTATTCAGTTCCATAGGTCCTGGGTTCAAGTCCCTAACACACACATATCATGTGTTGAATGCATGACAATCAATATTTTTACATTTGGGTGAGCTGCATGGTGCTAAGCACTGCTTAAACATGGTTAATGGCTAATATTGTTTGGGCATTGCTAAGCTTTGCTAAAACCACAGTTGTGTGAGTTTTCACAATCCTCAGCTCCACTTAGCTGGTTTATGAGATGCTAAGCAACACAGCACTTTTTTGAATGTTGTCAAATGATACATAAGGGTGGGAAAACAACCTATATTAAGGCCAATAGGTGGGAATTCTGCACCATTTGTTGGAGTCTGCTTATCTCCTGATATGTTAGGTGAAGTTGGAAAAATTGTGCACTTTTGGGCACGGTGATGGGGTGTGCACAAGTCCAGGATTTTTGTTGAGCTCCTCTTATGGAATTATGAACCTAGACTGCTGCAGGGTAGTTACCAGGGTTCAGACTGTAAGGCTGAGCCCTGGGGATCAGCTGGCCAGGGATCTTACCAGTGCTACTGGTATCCCCCATACTAGTGAACAGTGTTGTCACCACTATGATGACCTGAAGTGGACAAAGCGGAGAAAATTGGACACCTGAGTCCAAGAGGCTAGGATGGGGCACGCTCCACAAATATGTAAGTATTTTTGTCCACTGCTTTAACAAAATGCAAGCTGAATATGTGCAAAACCGGTATGCATAATGGTGCGCTTCTTTCTCATCAGCTGCAGCTGTGAAGACTTTCAATATTCAGTCCCATGCCAGGCGCCTGGCCAGGGTACATCATGATTGTGATAAGTACAGATATATCATGCTACCTGTAATGCAATAAGCAATAAAGAATAAAAAATGTACTGTAATAAAGAATAAATAATAAAATATGTAGTGCAATAACTGTGCAATTAAAAATGTAGTGCAATAAATGGGCAGTTAGAACTGTAGTGCAATAAATGAACAATAACAACTGTATTGTAATAAACAAGAAGATTATTAGTAATACCAATAAAGTGTAAAGCAGCATTGTGATATCCTAAATAAATCTGTCTTAATATTTGCAGCATGGATGTATTCATTGCATGTGTGTTCTACTGTCAGTGCAGCCAAGTGCAAAACTGTAATGTCTCTGCAATGCAAAAGGAATGTCCTGTAAAATGTTTTTCTCAACTAATACTATGGTTCAAGTTTATCTCCAGGCCAATTACAGTCACATAGTACTCTCATTTTCTTCTTCTCCAGGAACAAAAGTTATATGGCTGAGGTAGCACACTTTATGAGCCGATAGTATATGTAGATTTCAAAGAGAATTATCAGCAATACTGATAAAGTGTTAAGCAGCATTGTGGTTTCCTAAGTAATTCTGTCTTAATATTTGAAGCACAGCTGCATTCATTGGATGTATGTTCTACTGTTACTGCAGTCAAGTGTAAAAGTGTAACAGCTCTACAATGCAAAAGGATTGTCCTTTAAAATGTTTTTCTCAACTAATAGTGTGGGCCAAGGTAGCCTCCAGGCCAATGTAAGTCACATAAATGAATAAAACAAAAGAAACCACGACAGATGCAGCAATAAGAGGCAAGTATGAAAGGATTCAAAAAACACTAGCGTAATAAAATTTAATTCACCGCTTTTGTCCAAGGACTTCATCAGAAGTCACATAAAGCTCACATTATCTTCCACTCCAGGAAGAAAAGATATACGGCTGAGGTAGCCCACTTTATGATCAGATAGTCTGTGCAGTTTTTACAGATAGTTACCAGCAATACCAACAATAAAGTGTTAAGCAGCATTGTGGTTTAATAAATCTTTCTTAATATTTGCAATAGGGCTGTAGTCATTGCATGTCTGTTCTAAGCTACTGCAGTCAATTGTTACATTAGTTGCAAATGTTCCATGCAGTCTCAGCTATTGAGTTCTAAACTCATGCCTGCCAATGAAGACATAACACCTGTCTAGTTTACTTAATGTACACAAACATGCCTCTCAACTGTCATGATTTTTTATAATGTGATTACAACTGTTTAATCTGTCTGTTCCATGATTACCACATAAATGATTACCTGGAATGCTATATATTTCCAAATCAATTTACATAACACTTTGGTAGTTATGTAAGTCCATATTATGTGAAACTGTTCTGTGTAGCTGTGCACCTTCATTTGTTACTGCTTGGCCCATACATTCCCATTCTAACAGCTTGAGAGGTATGCATGTGCTATATCAGCTATAAAATCATTTTAGTCACTGTACTCACAACTGACACTGCACACCTGTAGAACTTTGTAGTTGTTACTCTGTGTAGTAATATTACCTGCAAGGTAACTAATGGTATACTTTTCTCTCTCTCCCCATCCCATATCTTCTTTAATTTCTTATTGTTATTTATTATTATGATTTAATATTAACATATGCTGTTATACTAACTGTTTTACTGGCCTTATGGTTTAATTCATACTGGTTTGCTGTTAACATATTTACTGTTATGTTACTTAATGTTCTGTTACACATAATATATCTTAATATGTACTTGGACTAATAAATATCATTATGTTCCATTATGTTCTATTAATATTAACATTTGTTTGGTTAATACTAACTTTAACTCATTGGTATAACTACTTTACTACAGTGGGTCAAGATCAGTTGGTTCCTCATGATCCACCTACCTTGCCTCCTCCTGCCATGGCACCAGGTCCCAGCACATATGGAACTCAGCCTGATGATGCCCCCTCTGCTGCCCCTGCACTAGCTGTGGCATCTGGTAGTACAACCCCACGGGACAGGTCGGGCCCCCCTCTGGCAGCGGTGGTCGAGGGGGAGCTGTCACCAGTGACAAACTGCTGGGTTTGGTGTGCAAGCTCATCTTCCAAGGGTTTGGACAATGCCTGCACCAGATGGAGAGCATGCTGGCCACTCTGGTGGGGCAGGCTTGCCCTAGAGCCCAGCCTCTACCACTTCCAACCATGGGGCAGTGACAGACCAGTGCTGACAGTCCCATGGGTGGGGATATGAGTCATGCTGCTACCTTGTGGAGGCATATGGGACTGAGATTCCACAACACCCTCCCGATTTAAGGTGTTTCCCCCCTGTTGTGTCATACATCACCCCTGTCTGCTGTCTTGTCTGTCTGCAAAAACTTCCTCACCTACCCAACTTACCACCCCACATGTACTTATTTCCCTTCCCCCAGCATTCCACTCTCACCATAAAAAAAGAAAAAAAAAAGACACTTGTCCCCAAAATAATTTTTGTCCCATACATAGCTCTCCATTTCACACACATGTCCACTGGACACACATACTTGGTCCAATTGGCTTAACAATGCAACTATGTTTTCCTCACTCCTCTCTTTGGGAGTTAGAGTTCAAAGTCATCTACAACTCCTGTCAAAGTGCACAGTTGTTGCAATACAAGAAATGGATAGCTATGATTCTTTCCTGCACCCTTCCTGTATATACCTACCTGCCTTTCACTATGTTTTCCCACTGCTGCACCCTATTTCACTACTTTCCTATCTCTCCATTTTTCTTTACTTTATATTTTTTTAGAGTGATGGTGAGCAACGCGTCACATCATGCAGCTTCACTAAGCTAAGTTATATGGAGCCATATTAATATATGTGTTTTAAATAATAAACATGTACAAAATAAATGCCTATCCCCTACTTTGAACCACTGACATTCGCACCTGTAGGGTGCTGCATTAACCTGCCATGCCACATAGCTGTTAATTAAAAGAGGTGGTTTAAGAAAAACATAGTTATTGCAGGTTAGAGTAATTAAGCATGTTTCAGCTGAGCTGCACATTGCACAGCATCATGCAAACAAGCTTAAAGAGTGATGTAAAAATTGGGATTGCACCTTGGAGTCTCGTGCAAGAGTACCCATTTAGAATGTGAAACACACAAGAATAGATGTAAATGAGGTCTCTAACAGCAGGTAAATCTCCCCTTTTATCAGCAACATTTACAAGTACACCTGCTAAGGAATAACTGGAAAAATACATGTACAGCAGGGACCTTGGTGCAGAAATACATCCATATAAAGCCATGTGCATAATGATGGCTGTAAAAATAGTCCCCAGGATTCAATAGACTTCATGTAAGAATAAAACTATTCTTGCACAAAGTGGTTTGTGTCTGGACAGCACAGTAGCACCTTGCATATTCATGAAGGCACACTGTTGTTCTACCAATACAGATATGAACCATGAACAAGTGCAGGGAGCATGTCCAAGTACTGCATTGACACTGAACACACCCCGTCACTCAGAAAGTGCCATAAGCCACTTTCTAAATTGACTGGGCATAATATTAGAGATTTAGCTCTATTATTATGCTGGTATTTCAGTGTCTGCAGACAGTGAAATGAAATAATGATCGTTTCAGTGTCAGCGGACACTGAAATAAACATCGGCATGAAGAAGGCAAAGCGGGGGTTGTCTGACAGGTTCAAGTGCCATATGACACCTCTGCAACCTGCAAAAGCAGGAAATGTGTGCAAATGCATAAATAATGGGGGATAAACCTCTCAAAAGGGACACAACACCCATATTTCCCACTAATCTTAGAAAGGTGATAGAAAACGGGTCATGCATTAGCATGAATTACCAAAGGGTAGAAGTCTGAAAGCAAATGTATGCCAATATTCCCTGACAGCAGTGCATGTGGACCAAGGCACAAATAATAGGGGGAAAAACAATAAGATAGTGACACGTCTAAAAAAATGCCCTCAAACACTTAGAAAGTAGATAGAAAACAGGAGGTATTAGCAGGAGTCCCTGAAGGATAGAAGCTTGAAAGCCAAATGAATGCCATTATTTAATGATTGCAGTCCTCAATGAGTGGTCAGAATGCCACAAGACTCATTTATATAGCATAATAATATAATAATAATATGTACTTTTTTTCTAGGCTAAGGAATGTTTAAGCATAGCTAAGTGGGTGTGCATGTTATGGCCCTCTGCTTACCATAACTTAAACATCCCATAGGAGATAAGTGCAAATATACAGGCAAAATGACCAAGCTGAGATAGTGTAATGGTTAGAGTCATGGCTTTATATGCAGGCGTTCACTGTTCGAGTACCTAGAAAGGTAATTTATTTTTCTATGGGAAAGTAGGGTTAAAATTATTTTTGTAAAGTTAAATTATGTAGCAACTTTCTTTTGTCAACCAGAGTACTGTAGCAAGCCAAAATGTGAGGTGTCAGTCTAGAAAAGATGTGAAACCCCCATATAACCACAAGTGGCCCATACAGTATAGTCACACAAGAATATAATTTAATGAAAGCACATAGGAGGATGTCATGGAAGGTAAACATAAAATTATAATATGTCAGTAATGAAGAATCAATCCCACAATCCTGATACTCTATAAAATGAAATCTGAGCAATGCTAAGTAGTGCTTGGTATGCTAAGCTGGTGTAAGCATTGCTTAAATGTAAATGCTAAGCAATAAGTAGCCCAGCTAAGTGGATTTGCACATTGGTAAGCAGTGCTCAACATCTAACTCTTCAAGTGCTGCCAACCTTAGCTAAGCGGGTTTGAGCATTGTTTAACTTAGCTCAGCATATTCAAAATGGTCCAATGATGGCAAAGGGTGGGAATTTGTCTGTATTTAAACCTTGCAGGCAGGAATACAGCCATAACCAGTTGTAGTTCATCTTTGCAGGCACTATGGCGAGTGTAGGAGAGGGATTGCGCTTTCAGGTACAATGCTGGGGCTTTCAGGAGTCCAGGGTCATGGTTGGACTCCTAGTGAAAGACCATGAGGAGAGACTGCTGCAGGGCCAGTACCAGGGCTTGCAATACAAAGTGGAGGTCTGGGACCGTCTCACACATGATCTCACCAGTCCTACTGGCATCACTCAAACTGGTGAGCAGGTCCGGCACCATTTCACTGACCTCAAGCATAGGAAGAGGGTGGTCTTGGACCAGTTGACCCAAGACACATTGGCACAGAATGTCTCAGAAGTGTGTAAGTATCAGTATCAATTACTGTTTACCAAAGTCCAGCCTGTGTATGTGATCAACAGGTATGGGGTTGGGAGGGTGGCCTAATGGTTAAGGTGTTTGCCTTACAAACAGAAGGTACAGTGTTTGAATCTCACAGGGGATAACTGGCTAGGCTTAAAATGGCTCACAAGAGCAGTTAGCTTAGTACTAACCTATGAACTATGAACTATGAACTATGCATAAATGTTTCTTTATCTCCTGTACAGCTGCAGATGAGAGAGCTGTGAACATAGACACCCATGCCAACAGGTTGCTAAGGCTGTGCCAGGAGGCTGGTGAGTACAAATCTAGCTTGTTGTATTCAGGGCATATAAACAGAAAGGAGTAGATTGTCAACTGCCAGTAGATTAAAAGATGTACTGTGTGTAATGAATAAATGAAACATTGGCAGAGTAAAAGTGATGTACAGGATATCTATCAATAAAAGTGTCAGTAGTCTTCAATAAAACTAAAAACCCCAGACTGTTGTGTTTACTTTGGTATGTGGTGGTATTGAATCCTACTGATGTGTCGGGGATACACAACAGTTATGGGGAACAGACCAAAGATATTGGCCAGACAATTGGACATCCTACAAATGTATGGACATAACACAACATTAGAGAAACTACACTCAGCTACCAACCAACGTCCAAACTACAATCAGACTGACATAACACTACCCAAATCCAGCTCTGGGGCTGTACACAAGCATTTGCAAATATAACAGGCACTTCAGGGATGTAACACTAGTCAAAAACAGACACTGGTGTGAAAGTGCATACCCACAACCAATTGCACCACAGTCACAGTGACATACCAGTAAGCAAACTCAACACTACAGTATAATGACTGTGTGATCAACAATATCCCATTTGACACTCACACATTACCCCTACATATATTGCCCCAAGTCCTAGTGTAGTGGAAATCTTGAGGTATTATGGAACATGTCACGGTCTGCCCATACAAACATATACAGGTGATAGGGAACCAGAAACTGGAGCAGCATACACAGTCAGACAGGAAAGGCCCATGACACTCACATGTACCCCCCTCTGTAAACAGTACAAATAACATGTACACACTACACTGCTACACAGTCCTGACAGTCTGTTAACAATGGCCAGACATACACAGACTTCACAAATGTACAGTTTCCCACAGAATGCATAGACACAGGACTCATATCAATGGCCGCTTCCTTGTCAAATGTCTGGGGGTCTATGACATCACTGGGATGGTAGCAGGAATAAAGGCAATAAATAATGATACTGCATACCTCTGAACCTCTTAGTGCATGACATCTGGACAAAGCCTGACATAATTGGGGGACAGAGGCCTAAACACAGGAGTATATTGGACATATTGCTGTTATAAATTTAGACAGTTGCTGGTGTTACTGGGTTTGTTGTCACATATCTTTTCTGAGGGATATGAAGTCAGTAACACCAATGGATATTAACATTTACTGATTGCATTCCCTAGAGTATCCTACAGATTATCCAAGGACAACAACTGTCTGGGGAACAGACCAAACATTTGAGCCACACATCTGGACAGTGTCTAGGCCTCTGGACAGTGTAGAGTCATAACTGCAGTCATATAACAGAATGTAAATCTCATAACAGCTGTCAAACATGTCATCTAGCAGCACCTTGTGAAGCACAGTAAGACCAACACAACACTCCCCCACATCAGCTCTGGGCAATTACCCATGTATATTCAAATATAGCATGCACTACAGGGATGAAACTGTAGTGAAAAGCAGATAGTGGTGCAAAAATGTCCACCCAAAAATATTTGCACCTCAGTCACAGCAACATACCATGACCCAAAATGAACTCCAGAGTAGAACGACTGTCTGAACAAATATATCCTGATTGCCATTCACAAACTACACTTACATATACTGACCAAAGTCACAGTGTACTGCCCCTACAAGAATACAGACCTGATAGACCACCAGCAGCCATAGCAGCATGCACAGTCAGATAGGTAAAGGATGTATGGCACTCACATCTGCTACTCTCCCTACCCAGCCCAACAAACATCTTCACACAACACTGCTACACAATCTTGGCAGTCTATTAACAATGGCTAGACATACATAACTGTCATATGTACAGATTTCCACAGAATTACCAGGGTGTGGAACCATATTCCTGGCCACTGCCTCATACCATGACTAGGAGTCTGCTAGGTCACTGGGATGATAACAGGAGTGCAGTCAGTAATTAATGATATTCCATACCTCTGCACCTCATAGTGCAGGACATCTGGACAATGCATGATGTACTTGGGGGACAGGGGGCCGGAAAAAGGGGCATATAACACATAATGGTGTTATAAACTGAAACAGTAGCTGGTGTTACACATGTTGTTGTAAAATAACATCCCTGAAGGATATGATGTCTGGAACACCAATGGATGTCAACAGTTAGTGACTACAATTCTCACATTATCCTACTGACACCACAAAAACAAACATTCAAGCAACCGACCAAACATTACAGGCAAACCTCTGGCCACTCTATAGACAACATGCCAGTTGAGAGGTATATCAGAGGCATATCATGTCAGATGTCAAGTCACTCTGTAAATGCATGTCCAGATGAACCGTGTCAATCTAGCAACCCTCCATGTGTATAACAGCACTAATGACATACAATCTGTACCTAATTCTGGAGCTTTGTCTCCCATGTTGTTGGGCTGTCTCTACATGTCCTGTCCTGTGAGGTAGACCCACCTACTCTCTGTGAAGCTGTAGCCCCCACACCTCCATTATGTCCCCTGGACAGGCAAGGAAAAGGGGCAAGGCCCACATGAAGGATGTCCCATATGTTGGAACTAGCAGCAGTGCCCAGGCCCACACCACAATACTGTGTTGCCAGCTACATAGCTGTATGGCTTCAGCAATACCTGACAGGATGACATAAACCCCTCAAGGTAGGCTGAATGCCTGTGGTGGACAGCAGCAATACACAACTACCAACATAGGTGGAAATAATTGCAGGATGGGTCAAGAAGGAACAGGTGCCTCATTGGCAGCCAAGTCACCTTGTTCTGCACAAGCAAATAAGGTCACAGGTGATGTGCCCTAAGTCTGTCTTTAAGTGCAAACTGGATACATCCAACAAGGCCATTCACTAGGCTTTCCAGACAGGTGTCTGCAATTCCAGAGGCAATACACATGTCTGCTCTGTAGTGGTGGCCAATAACATCACATACATATATGCCATAGATATAACCAACCAGCTGCAGACAGGTGAAGTGTATACTTCACCCCCTTGTTCCCCCATAGGTACACATGTGCAAGTACTGCACCTGCCCCTCTCTCCTCATGATCAGGAAGCAGGTCTGTAATGCCCTCTCAAAGGCAACACATAGAGGTCTCCACAGGCCTGATACCATTCCTGGCTGCATCCTGCATGAGCACAGGCATGGTCTCTTATTCCCATTCTGCAGTGTAGTCAAACACAGCCTGAGCACCGGTGTCATCCCATCTGCACAGAGAGCAGACAGAAAGATGATAGAAAACAGGTTATGCATTAGCATGAATGTTCTGAAGGATACAAGTCTGAAAAACTAAAATGTATGCCATTATGTCATGACAGCAGTCCTCAATGACATGGCCGTAAACCTCAATACTCTCCATTTAATATAATAATATAATATTAATATGCAATAGGAGATAAATACAAATATACAGCTCAAATCTGCAAACCAATGTACAGCAGTGGTCAGAGTCCCAGCTTTATATGCAGGCATACTTGGTTTGATTACTACAACAGGCAATCCAATTTAACATGGGAAAACAGTGTTAAAAGTACTATTTTCATATTAAACTGTGTAGTACATTATTTTTGTCACCCAGGGTAGTGTAGCTGGTGTAAAATGGAAGTGTGAGTGCATATAACATGTGAAACCATACCTGGAAAAAAAAGGTATGTCAAACAAGTAAGCATGCAATAGAATGCAATAGGGGGTATATAATAATGAGAATAGGAAGTGCAACAAATATGTCTCAACAAGACTTGCTGTACTAATATATTGCTGATCAGAACCTATAGCTATAGCAACTGGGTCTGTCTGCAGTGACATAGATCACAGCTCAGTCCCCTGAGTCACCCCAGGAAAGGATAGCTCACAAATGACTACTACTGGAGTGTGTGTTGAACAATACTGACTCTGTGACACTGCTAGGCCAGCTACTGGGATGTTGTAGATATCCATGTGTTAATTGTGAATGCAACTATGACATACATGTCTGTCACAAAAATGTGAGAGACCTATACAGGGTATTTGCATAGTGAAATACTGTTGCAGATGTGTGTGTTGAACTGCATGTGATATACTGAGCTCATACCATTCAGCTGTCCAGTGTTATGCTCACTGACTATATGTGTGCTTTATATTTGTAGTCATTCACTCATAGAGTTGTGTTATGTCTGGCAAATCATTGGCAACCTGTGAAGACTGGCAATACAACATCTCCTTCTCTTTCTTTTGGCTGTTCCTGTTAGTGGTCACCACAGCAGATCATCTGTCTCCATTTCCTCCTGTCCTCTGCATCTTGCTCTGTCACACCAACCACCTGTATGCCATCTATCACCATATCTGTACACCTTATCATAGGCCTTCCTCATTTCCTCTTACCTGGCAGCTTCATCCTTACCATCCTTTTCCCAATATACTTAGCAACCCTCCCCAGCACATGTCCAAACCAACATAATCCTGCTACTCTCTGGCTTGGTCAGACCATTCTCCAAACCGTCCAACCTGGGCAGACCCTCTAACATACATATCCCTAATCCTGTCCACTCTCATCACACCTAGTGCAAATCTTAACATCGTTAACTTTGCCACGTCCAGCTCTAAATCCTGCCTTTTTGTCAATGCAACTGTCTCCAATCCATATAACATAGCTGGTCCCACTACCGTCTTGTAGACCTTCCCTCGCACTCTTAATGGTACTCGTCTGTCACAAATCACTCCTGACACTTTTCTCCACCCTCCTCATCCAGCCTGTACTCTCTTTTTCACCTCTTCCCCACACGCATCATTACTCTGAACTGTTTGTCGCAAGTATTTAAACTCACCCACCTTTGCAAACTCTACTCCCTACATCCTCACCATTCCTCTATCCTTCTTTCCATTCACACATACATATAGTCCGTCTTAGTCCTGCTGACCATCATTCCTCCCCTCTCTAGAGCATATCTTCCCCTCTCCAGGGTCTCCTCAACCTGTTAGACAACAACCTTAATTTGATATGCATGTTAATCACACTATTAAGTCCATTAACAAAAAACTTGGCTCACTGTACAAGCTCAAACCTTTCCTCACCCCTCTTGCTAGAGCAGCTATTGCAAGATCTCACCTTCTCTCTACCCTTATGTATGCCTCCTCTGTACTCAACAACCTGTCCAAAACTGATCTCAATAAATTATCAGGCTGTTACAACCATATAGCTAGATTCACTACTGGCATGGCATATAGGACTCATTATTGTCAAAACCTAAAAGCTGTAGGATGGCTAAAATTCCCTACCATTCCGCAGGTCAACCAGCTTATAATAGCACACAAAGTCCTCCACCAACCTGAAAACAACCCTGCCCTTAAAAACATTATCAGCCCCCATAATGCCCTCAGGCCACTATGCTCATCTAATAAACTAATGATACTGACCCAGAAATCTACCAACTCTGCAGGAGATGCTCTATTTACCAACTCAGTTGGTAAAACTTGGAATCTACTTCCTGCTTACCTTACCGAGGAAACTTTGCTTCCCCTATTTAAAAAAAGGCATCAAAAATTACTTCAAATCACACTGGCTTTGCCCTTGCTCAAATCCTGATTAACAACTCCACTAAAACATGTATTAGTACCCAATCTGCTGTTTAGTTATCTACCCATGCCTCATTACATATGTATGTCTGCACATATTGAAAGATGGTATCTGCTTGTATCCTATGTTAATATTTTGATATGTTTCCCGTGTTTAAAACTTAGTTATGTATTTACTGTCTCTCTACTATTTTGTTAAGTGGAGCTTTTCTCCCCAGGCCTCTGCTGAAAATGGACATGTATCCAGTCAGACTATCCCGGTCAACAAATGTAAAATAAAATAAAATAAATACTCTCACTACAGATCACAATGTCATCTGC
This sequence comes from Protopterus annectens, assembly GCF_019279795.1. Lineage (NCBI taxonomy): Eukaryota > Metazoa > Chordata > Ceratodontiformes > Protopteridae > Protopterus > Protopterus annectens. The sequence continues at coordinate 1,887,567,080 of NC_056726.1, forward strand.
AAACATCGCAGTCAACGGGGACTCCTGTCTGATCTTGTCTGTCAACCTGTCCATCACCACTGCAAATAAGAATTGGCTCAGAGCTGAACCCTGATATAATCCCACCTCCACCATAAATGCACCTGTCACTCCAACTGCAGAACTCACCACTGTCACACTACCCTTGTGCATATCCTGTAGCACTCTTACAGATTCCTCCACCACTCCTGAGTTCCACATACATACAACTCCTCTGTAGGCACCCTGTCATATACTTTCTCTAAGTCCACAAAGACACAGAGCAACTCCTTTCAACCTTCTCCGTACATCTCCATCAACACTCTCAGAGCAAACACCGTATCTGTACTGCTCTTTCTTGGCATGAAACCATACTGCTGATCACTAATCCTCACCTCCCTTCTTAATCTAGCTTCCACTACTCTTTCCCATAACTTCATGCTGTGACTGATTAATGTTATCCTTCTGTAGTTACTACAGCTCCGCACATCACCCTTATTCTTATAATTGGTAATCAAACAATATTTCTCTACCCCTCACACATACTCTCACTTCCCAAGATTACATTAAACAATCTGGTTAAAAAGACCACTACCATTTCTCCTAAACACCTCCATGCTTCAACAGGTATGTCATCTGGACCAACACCCTTTCCATTCTTAATCCTCTTCATAGCTATCCTTACTTCCTCCTTGCTAATCTGTTGCACTTCCTTATTCACCATACCCACATCATCCAACCTACTCTGTCTCTCTCCCATTCTCTTCATTCAACAGCCCCTCAAAGTACTCTTTCTACCTGCTCAACACATTATCCTCACTTGTGAGTATGTTTCCCTCATTATCCTTTATCACCCTTATCTACTGCACATCCTTCCTAGATCAGTCCCTTTGTCTAACCAATTGGTACAGGACCTATTCTCCATCCTTAGTGTCCAACCTTTCATACAACCCTTCATATGCCTCATCCTTAGCCTTTGCCACCTCTCTCTTTGCCATGCACCCCATCTCCTTATACTCCTGTTTACTTTCTTCATCTCTCTGTCAATCCCACTTCTTCTTTGTCAACCTCTTTCTCTGTTTACTCCCCTAGACTTCCTCATTCGAACACCTGGTCCCCTTGTCCTCCTTACTCTGTCCAGATGTCACACCTAGCACATTTCTAGTCATCTTCCTTACTAGTTGTGCTGTAGTTACCCAGATATTCAGTAACTCTTCACTGCCACCCACTGCCTATCTTAACTCTTCCCTGAACTCAACATCACAATCACCCTTTTTCAGTTTCCATCATTTGATCCTGGGTGATGCCCTCACACTCTCCTCCTCCTCTTGATCAACAGTGTCATCCCACAGACCCACATTCCATGCTGTCTAACTACACTTTCCCCTGTCACCAATTTACAGTCTCCAATCTCCTTCAAACAGGCCCTCCTGCATTGGAGATAATCCACCTGTGAACATCCCTCTCCACTCTTGTATGTCACCCTATGCTCCTCTGTCTTGTTACAATATGTATTCACCAGCCATGTCCATCCTTTTTGCAAATGCCACCACCATCTCACCTTCTGCATCCCTTTGCTTAACACCATACCTACCCATTACTTCCACATCCCCTCTGTTCCCTTCACCAACAAGCCCATTGAAATCTGCTCCAATCACCACACTCTCATCCTTGGGTAGTCATCACCACTTGATTCAACTCAAACAAAGATTTTTCTGTCTCATCCATCGCATAAGCAACTAGCGGAGCATATGCACTATCAACAGTCATCATTATACCATCAATGTCCAGCTTCATTAAAATCACTCTATCTGATACTCTTTTCACCTCCAAAATCACCCTTGCCATACTGTTCCTTCAAGTTTACCCTTACACCATTTCTCCTCCCATCCAAACTATGATAGAACTATTTGGACCCGACTCCATTACACCTAGCCTTATGCCCCTTCCATCTGGCCTCTTGCACACACAATATATCAACCATCCTTTTGTCCATCTTATCAGCTAGCTCTGGCTCCATACCAGTCATACTACCAACATTAAAAATTCCTACCCTCACTAACACACTCTTAGCCTTTCTCCTCTCTTCCTACCATATGAGCGTCAGACATCCTCCAGGGTATGTCTGTGAATGTAAAGGCTACTGTGCTATCAAATGACTTAAGTGTGCTACAGCAATATTAAGAAAGTGTCATTAATTTTGGCTCATCGCCCCCCCCCCCCATGTATGTGTGGTGTCCTCCAGATATCCTGCTCTAACAGGTTGACAGGAATGACTGAGAATCAAGAGTGTAAATACCATGTGCCATACTGTCATAGAACAGAAATGTATATCAGGTATTACCTGTGCATATCTATGTATGAGTAGGTGTACCTGGCTGCCTCATAACAACAGAAATGGGATGCAAAATGTCAGGTAAATAAGCTGTACATGTTGTACACGTCTGTAATCTCAGTTTCTGTGCATCCAACAAAGTTAGATTTCTACAGCTACTGGTTGTTGCATTGTCCTGACACAGACATGTGTACCAGAATAAGCATGATTACCAGGTTGAAGTTTCAGAGGTGTCCAACCATGTTATGACCTTGTGTCCATGCCTACTACAAACAGCCATATGACCACTGACATAGCTGCATGGACTCAGCAATACCTTACCTATAAAACCTGTCTCTACCAAAGTAGAGTAACCCCCTTTGCTGGACATCAGCAATACACAAACCACATCATTGGTCGCTATGTTGGCTGAACAGGTCAGAGCAGGAGCAGGCACCAACTTGGCAGTGAGTCAACTTTTTTCTGAATGAGCATATAAAGTACTGTAAGGCTAACTATGAATACAAATTGGACACATCCGTCAAGGGCAGTCACAAAGCCGTATTCACATATGTCTGCAATCTCAGAGGCAACAACACAACCCACCCTGTAATGGTGGTCAATCACACCAGATACACACACACCATAGCTAGAGGCAACCTGCTGCAGACAGGTTTAGGGCAAACATCACCCCCCTGCTCGCCATCAGTGTAGGTGGATATGCACAGCACCCGCACCCCTGCCTTCATCATCAGGGAGCAGGTACATACTGCGTAATCAAAGTCAACAAAAGCAAGTCTCCATGGGACCTGAGAACATTCCTGTCTGCCTACTACATGAACTCAGGCATATGCTTCCAGATCCATTACGCAATGTATGGAAGCAAAGCCTGAGCACCATTGACATCCCATCTGCAAGGAAGAGGGACATTGTCATCCCCCTACACAAATGTGAATGATGAATGGTGGTTTATGCAATGTACTGGCCCTCATTGGGGGGAACATGACACATCAGGACAATGCAGGTTCATACTGTGCTGATAGATGACAGGGGTACGACACGGTAGTAAGTGGTGGCTACTGATAAGCAATATTTATGTACTGACTCTGTAAATAACTCTGGGCAATGCGTGAGGTCCTGTGATGTGTTTCCCTGTTTATGTCTTCCAAGTGCCATGCAGCATCAGCTGGCATACACTGCTGAGGAAAATGCAGCCATTACAGAGGCAATACTGCAGCACCATGCGGTGATGTTTGGCAGGGGCCAACAAAATCTGCAGGAATGGACTGCCCTGTGGGATGACCTTCTCCAGAGAGTGAACACCTTGAGCCACCATGGTCACACATATGATCGGGTCAGGCATCGGGCAACTGACCTTATACGTCATGCCCGGCAAAGGGCTGCTGCCATGGCCAGGGACCATTCCACCACAGGTAGGGGTCCTGCTATGCAGGCCCCACTTACACCTATGGGGGAGCTCCATGCCAACCTTGGGACAGCTCCCACACAACAACCAACACATAAAACACCAGTCGTGGAGGTGGGTGGCACCCAAGCAACAGCTGAGGAGTGTCCAGGTAAGGCCACAGTGCACATCAATTTAAGCATGTAACAGTCATACTATCTTCACTAGAGTATCTAGATCCATATGTCAGGTCAAACTGCATTTGTGGTTGGGGTTTAGTAATGCACACATGTGCACATCTATGACGTGGGACAGAAAATTGTGTACTATTATAGCTTGTACTGTACCTGTGTAGACACATAGCAGTCATCTTGTACCAATGCCAAATGTGAGTCTGCTGACAATACCTCTCTCTCACAACTACATAGGTCCCTCTAGTCTGCATGTGTGACAGCAGCCTCAAGCCAGTGAGAATGGGATTTTCCTGTTGTGGCTCACCAGTACGCCAGGAATGTTAAGGTCATGCATGTGACCATGCACACACCTGTTACCTTTAGCTATTTTGCAATATCTGCATGTTTAATTGTGATAGGGTTAACTGCATTGCATCACAGTGGTCATCACAGGGGCCTCTTTGCAGGAGATGTCACGTATCTGTAGCATACCTCACAACCTGTCATTGCAGGAAATCTGGGCGAAAGACTGAAAAAATGGGGGTACGTAGGTCGAAAACTAGGGACATATTTTATAAATTAGTGTTATACAGTGCATATAAATGGTGTACACATACCTGTTAGAATGCCAGGTATTTGTGAAATACAAAAATGAGAACACAATAACACATTTCCAAACCCTTCCAACCTTTCATGTGACTTATAACCTGTACAGTCCAGTTGTAAAACAAACACATCTGGTAGGGGTAGGGGAACAATTATGACACATACAAAGCTTACAAGAAGCTAGATGTATATATGTGCACAGACTGAAGCTAATAGAGTGTTGAAGCAACTTTTGATATTATTACAGCATTGCATCTTCTTGGGTACACACCTGCCATCAATTACAGAGACTCTTTGATTAACAGCAAATATCGGCCAGCTGTCCTAACAGGATCATCCTAAATTTACTCAGTTGCCTGCTACAGCAACACCCATAGTTTGCATACAGCTTACGAAGCAGCAAAGGGATCTCATTTGTGAAAGGGATCAGCACAGAGAAGGGTACACACACACACACACACATGTCCACAGCATTGCATATACCATGGAACACAGTGAAGACAGTCATCACATGGTGGTGGTAATATGAGCCAACAGTGACATTGCATAGAACTGGACATCCCTCCAAATGTGTGAAAAAGACAAGACCAAAACTGGTCAGGGAAGCTGCCAGAAGATCTACAACAACACTACCGGAGTTGCAGGAATCACAGCAATGACAATAATCTCCTGTATTCTCCACATCTGGCCCATGAGGTAGGTTTGGAAGATGGAAGCCTTCTTACACACAGAACAACATCCAGGTCTGGCAGATTTCTCAAGAAAAATGCATCAGGTCCCCCAATAGCATGTGGGGAAATGTGTTATGATATAATGAGACCAAGATTGCACTTTTTGGTCACAATATCAAAAGGTTTGCCTGGCACAAGAACAACACTGTTGTTGTTGTCTTTCGGCTTTTCCCAGTTAGGGGTCGCCACAATGGAACTCCAGTCCGCTAATGATTGGCAGTTGATTTTCACGGTGCAGACTTGCAAGCTCGATGCCCAACCTTCAACGAAGGCACGCCCAGTCACGCATGTCTTTCTGAACACCACTCGACCCACGGGGAGGACATGCAGACTCCACTCAGAAGGCACTCCTCGCACACTAGCTGAGAATCGAATGGAAGAACCTCTTGCTGTGAGGCAACAACACTACCGCTGCACCACCGCAGATGTAAGAACAACACTGTGCATCACCAAAAGCCATGGTGAAGCTTGGTGATGGCAGTGTCCTGCTTCAGGGTTGCTGTTCATTAGCTGAAAGGTGGTCTGTAGCCTAGGTGGAGGGGATTAGGAAGAGTTCAAAATACCAGTCCCTTTTGACCTAAAATCATCATGTGCCTGTTAGAAAGCTGTGGATGGAGAGGACTTACACCTTTCCACACAACACTAATCCACACCATACATCAGAATCTATAAAAGAATGTCTTCACCAGAAGACAATCAACGTTTTGGAAGGGCCAAGCCACAGTCCACATATACATCCAATAGAGAATCTATGGGGTACCCTGAAAAGGCCTGTGCAGAAGAGATGCCCTAGCAATCTGACAGAGTTGGAAGGCTTCTGCAAGGGAGAATATACAAATATTGTTAAGTCGAGATATGCCATGCTGATACATACCTTCTCAAGAGGACTGACTGCTGTTATGAAGTCAAAAGGTGTTTTAACAAAATATTAGTTTAAGTGTGCACAGTAATGCATCCAGCCTGTTGTATGTATTTCAACTTCTACATGTTACCCCTAACTGATGTGTTTGTTTTTTCAATTGGATTACACAACTTATAGGTCACATTAAAGTTGGGAAATGATATCACATGACTTCTGTGGTCTCATGTTATATATCAATCAAACCTGGCATGTTAACAGGAGTGTCTACACTTATAATGTCCACTGTAAGCTTAGAAGGTTGTTAGTGTAATTGGCTCTGTTATAACATACCTGCACTGCAGGTTTTGAAGTGTGAGACTCAAAATGTGTCATTAGATAGTGACGCCAGTCCTCATATCATCCCAGTAATGTGTCAGACAAATACAGGATTTGTGAAGAACAGACCAGAAATATGAGCCACACATGTAGACATTCAGCAAAACTCTCCACAGTTGAGAGGTATGTTTTGTAGGAGTTGCCATTGTGCTATACAGGTGAACAGCAATTATGTGTACATGGGTGCAGTATGTGCTACTTGAAGGCCATCACCACTAACACTACTCACATATCACAGAGGTGTATATAAGGTGTAACAGGAAGTGGAAAGGGCGCACTGCATGATGTTGATGGCCTGTCCAGGGTGTGTATGTACTGATCTGACTGTGTTGTGAATGTCACCAGTTGGCTATTGTGAGGTCTGTGTAATGCCTGCCTGCCACCTCACCTGTATGTGTGTGTATGTGCCTGCATGTGCATGTGTGTGTGTGTGTCTGTGTGTGTGTGTGTGTGTGTGTGTGTGTGTGTGTGTGTGTGTGTGTGTGTGTGTGTGTGTGTAGCAGCAAATGGTATAGTGGAGGTATTCATTTACATATGTTGTCTTTCCCCCACAGATGGTCATGGTGGTTGCAGTCCCTCCCACTCAGTATCTGATGTCAGTGCCTCTCTAGACTCTGGCAATGATGATGGTCATATTCAGGCACAGGTGGTGTTGTCAGCAGCTGAATCTGTGCTATCAATTGGCATCCCACACTCAGATGATGGACAGTTGGAAGGTGATGGCAGGTGGTGGCATGGAACAGGCTAGCATGGTGACTATGGCAGGTGTGAGTGTAGACACTGTCCATAGCCAGAGAGAAGGTGAGGTCCCACACAGGTGGATGGACAGGGGTACTCACAGGGGGAATGCTGCTCATCAGGCCGCAGTCACAAGTGCCACAGCAGGTGTCCCCAGATGCATGTTCGAGCTGTCATAGATGCACAGGCACATAGTGAATGCAAAACTAGACATATACTCAGGGTGGTGGATTCAGCTCTTCCTGGTTTAAGTGGTGACATACATGACCTTGTTGAGGCCACATGCCAAAATACTGAGGTCATGAATAGATGGTGGGTTGAGACCTTGGCAGTCTTCGACAGTGGCGTGTCTGTGCTCGAGGGTGTGGTGGGAGATGGGTGTCGGGCAGGTGGATGTAGGTCAGCATCAACATCAGCTGAGATTCTACAGAGCCATGCACCTTCACACTCCTATAACAGTAGTGACACCAGCACCACAGAAGGGGGGTTGCTGTCCACATCACAATGGATCAGGCCATGGGCACGTGATCCTGGTCAGTCCCATCAAGGACACATATCCAGCAAACAGCAGTCATCATCAGGAAGAAGTACTGCATCTGGCCTTGGGTCTGGTGGTGCCAGTGAGACCCCTGGCAGGACAGTTCATGTGTCCATGGCCACAGACCATGAACCAGACACTCTACCATGTACGGTCCACAGCTGTCCAACCTACCCCTGTGTAAGGAAGCCACATGGCATGGCTGTGTACATACACACACACACACACACACACACACACACACACACACACACACACACACACACACACATCTGTATCACAGGCAAGTAACATCCACACCAGGCACCTCTGCACTGTCCATCTAAAGTATACCAATCCAAACACACACACATGGATGTTGACCATATGGCCCAGCCTAGGTCACTGGCAAACCCACACCACACCCTGTACATATCATGATACCTGAGCCACATCCTTGTCATCCATACCATTGATGCAGGGACAGGCTAATATGAGTCTGATCCACAGGGTGAATATAGTACAGTATGGCTATATAATACTGTTTAAGGTGCCGTCTGCTTGCATTTGTTATGGGTACACATAATGGTGTATGCACCTTATTAGCCATGATGCATTATTGCTGTTAGTACCAGTGACTGAATGTAGTCTGATATGCTGTATTATGTTTGTGTTCCAGATGTCTGTGTGTCTGCAGGATGTGGCCCTGCAGACATTACCAACATGGAGTATGGCAGAGTGGAAATACACCAACCATTTCATAGCCAAGGTACAGATTTATATGTGCATTTACCAGGTATGTATGCATGCAACAGTGTGTGATGGACACTGTTGTCAGACAGTCTGACCTGACATATATACCCCTTGTCACAGACAGGTAGCCTTCAGAAATGTCACCTCAGTGTTGTGTAGTACCACAGGCTCATGCATGTGGAACAGGTTATTGGAGTACTGTCAGTAGGCCCCTCACCGGCTTAGCCATTTTATTTACTGCAACAGATTCATGTGTCAGCACCTTTTGCCCCTGCCATTTCTTTCCCATACACTCAACCCTGATGCAGTTGGTGAGGGGCATGCATAATACTGTGTATGACATGTTTGTGGTATTTATTTCTGAGTTCACAGGGTGGAACAGAGAGACAAAATGGTATATCCTTTACATACACACAGTAAGGACTGACACAGTGGATGTGCATACAGTAACACAGACACAGTTTGCAATGGATAGACTTGTAAACCTACATATCCACTTTAATGTACTATAGTGCTAAATACGCAACATGCCCCACATAGATTATATGCATGGGATATAACCCACTACCTCTTACAACACATACTGTTATCAATACCTTTATGGATGGTGAGATAACAGATCAGGAATAGCAGCTGGAGTCATCTATTGCTCCTACAAGCCTGGAAAAGTGATAGGGTAACAGACGTTGTATCAGCATGATTTTTCAGTAGGGTATGATATCTGATGCTGGCATGTGTGTCAGTACACTAACTGTGACCAATCTGGCAACAATGTTACATACATGGCCATTGTTAGGGGACACAGACGACATATGGGTTGAAAACATCCAGATATTCCATAGACATCTGTACAGATGACTGGAATGGCCTGTACAATGGTTTAACATGCTGCATGTGAGGCAGATGCCATTAACACACTATATAAAGTAATGCCATCAGGAGGTGGTAAACAGGCATTGATGGTACACACATCAAAATGATATAACCCACACAGGATATAATTTTTAACCCAAGCACACACACACAGTTGCCAGTATTGAGATTAAAACCCTACCTATCTAGTTATTTTTACTATAGTGTTACGCAGTTATCAGATGCGCCATGGAGCTTAAATTAATTCATCTTGTCCCAAGGTACTTCTAAGGTGAATGACATCAGCAGGCCTTTTAATGTAGGGTGCTGTGAAGTGTACAGCCCACACAAGATATGATTTTCGCACACAAACACACCTACTTGCCACTATTCAGCTTAGAACACCTACCTACCTTGTGACTTATACTATAGTTTTACTCAGTTATTGCACACACTACAGAGTGTACTGGGCTAGCAACTGACCAAAGGGGCTGATAAGGGGAATTACATCAACAGGACTGAAAAAGTAGGGCACTGGGTGGGAAACCTATCAAAATACTTCTTCTTACAAACATATACACTTACACACACATTTGCAGGACTTGAGATTAGAACCCCTGCCTAGCTAGAGATTTGTACTATATTGTTACGCAGTTATCACATGCGCTATGGAGCTTTATTGTGCTGACAACTGGCCAAAGGTGCTGATAAGGGGAATGGCATCAGCAGGACTGATAAAGTAGGGCACTGGGTGGGAAATCTTTCAAAATACTTCTTTGTTCAAGCATATACAAACACACTTATATGCTCACATACACATTTACCAGATCTGAGATTAGAACCCCTGTCAAGCTACTGATTTGTATTATAATGTTATGTAGTTAACACACGTGCTACTGATCTTACTGGGCTGACAACTGGCCAAAGGTGCTGATAAGGGGAATGACATCAACAGGACTGATAAAGTAGGGCACTGGATGGGAAACTTATCAAAATACTTCTTCTTACAAACATACAAACACACTTACACTCCCACACACATGGCTCTGAGATTAGAACCCCTGCCTAGCTACTGATTTATACTACAGTGTTACACAGTTATTGCAAGTGCTATGGAGATTACTGGGCTCACGACAGGCCAAAGGTGCTGATAAGGGGAATGACATCAGCAGGACTGATAAAGTGGGGCAATAAAAAGGGTTGTGGGTGGGAATGACCTAAAACAGTTTCACCTACAAACACTCCCTCACTCTTGCATACACAACTGTCACAACACATACACAAACACACATATACACACACACACACACACACACACACACACACACACACACACACACACACACACACACACACACACACACACACACACACACAGTTTTAGTGTTCAGATTAGAACCCCGACCTATCTCATTATTTGTACTATAGTGATACACAGTTATTGCATGCACTACAGAGCTTATAGGGGTAATTGCTGTCCAATGGTACTTCTAAGGTGAATGACAGCAGTAGATCTTGTGAAGTAAGGCAATGTGAAGTGTACTGAGTGGGAACAGTCTCCTAATACTTAGACCTACAGACAGACAGACACACACACACACACACACGCACACAAATACATACAGGCGGGTGATGTGATATTATAAACCCAACCTCAGTACTGTTACACAATGGGGCTCACCTTTTATGCTGACACGTGCAACTGTTTACAACTGGTATGCCACTGTCCACAGCAGGACATCACTATATGCCATTCAGGGTACCCGTGTGTGTGACTCACTCTGTTGCCATATATATATATATATATATATATATATATATATATATATATATATGTGTGTGTATGTGTGTGTGTGTGTGTATCTCACACAACAGATGCAGATATATCACATATGGGTGGCCTACAGCTAGCTGAGGGTAATCCTGTCTGATGTCTGCGTGTGGGGACAGTAGAGATATACATAGCTGTCTGTATGCACAGACATATATACACAATATAGTCATATATTCCGATGTGGGTTCCAACATGCCCTGTGATTCTCTATGTGTAAGAGCATGCCCAGTGTGACCTTCTATAGTTAGATGTACTGCAGTCTAGGGTACAGCCATACCTCTCAGGAGTACACATGACTTTCCTCAGGGTACTTAATTTGTTTAGCAGACATTTTCTGACATATTTGTAGTCTGACTGCAATGTATTGTGTCATTACCTAGTACCAGACATCCTTAGATCATCACAGTTGATTGAAGCATAGACCAATATTACGAGGGCAGCTATGTAGATTCTTGTCCAACAAGGCCATTTGTGAGGTGTGGCTACAGCCAGTTTAGTAATGACGCACTGTGTAAACAGTCCAGCAACCTGGTGATATACTGGCCAGGGATCTCCTGCTTGTGTGGTAGCTTTCTAACCTGGGATGTCATATCTTTATGTGGGCATACCTCTCACCTGTACATTTTTGGCAGGTTGTCCAGGTGTTTTTATGTCAAGTTAGTTACATATAATTGAAGAGTGATGTTACAAAATAATGACAGACATTACTGTTTCAGACTACATAACCTTCAGACAATTCCCGCTACTGCAAACCCCTCACCGTACCATCTCTCTCAGTATATTAGGGTGATATTTACAACACATGCCTATCATTATGCCTTTGTTCCACTTTTATTTATGCCCTTGTCCAGACATCTTGCTGTCAGAGGTTGGGAGTTATGTGTGTGGGTACAGAGTGCAATCTACTGTGCATGCATGTCCAGTATATGTAAAAGCAAACATAAGAAAAAAAGATTATTGAGAATAACCACTGCCAACAGTACCAAAAACATTTATATTCACAAATGCCTTGGCACCTCAGCTACACATCCTTCCAGATGTCACTTATATGTGTAGTATATTCCACATAGTACTGTGACTTCCAGGTATGTCAGTGGCAGCAGAGTGGGTGTCACTGACATGCATTACAGTTGGCACTGCAGTTATCTGCATATGGCCCTGTCAAAGACAGCACTGTACCTATGGCACTACAAGATGATTGCCAGGAGAACGTGCTGGCCAGATCCAGACAGTATTAACCATGCATACACATAGCTCACTAACCACTGCATGTTGTGGAAAGGCAACATGTCTTTATGTGTATTGGTAAAGCCCTGCCAATGTGTGCTATCCTGCTATTTCCCTGCAAACATACATGTTACTGCATTTGTGTGGGTATATGGGGGGCACACCTGTCAACTGTACACATTTGCACATACTGTGCTGATACTCGCTTTACATTTTGGATCCATTACCATACTATTGTGCCCTGTCTTGGGGACTAGAGCCATATCAGTAAAGAGCACAGGTCAGATTGTACTGCCATACATTTGAGTTTCAGACTTCTTACCCTTCTTAGCCTTACTGCAACTGTGGGTCCTGCTGTACTCTCACTGGGTGAGTCTGTAGGGGATAATTCAACATTGCCACCATTTGTGTGCTTTTACCAGACATTTCTCTCTGGTTTCCTACAACTGATTTGCTGTGTGGGTGTGAGGGGTGGGTATGGGATCCCCACACACTGACATCCATGTCTGTGACCTATGACCCCCCAAGTTAGTTGTCCCCACACATATACTGCAGTGGGATTTGCCACTTTGGGTACTACTGCATAGTGTGTGGACACTAGTTTTGGCCAGACCTTTCCTGGTGTCCCACATAGTTGTCAGTTCTGTGCTTCTTTCCTGGTAGGCCACCCCATTCCCTTGCATGCATGCAGGATTACCACAGATATGCTAGCAAAACATACTAATCCATTAATTTATTGTTAAGAAGACTGACTTACCTTGTGCTTGTGGCAGTTGTGACTATGGTGCTTGAGAGGCGCCTACGTTGGCTGAACAAAGTACACTGCCTATACATGGTAAGTTACAGGTAATGTGATGTGTGTATCATCCATTTTACTGTGTGTGCGATTCAGAGAGAGGTGTCAGTCCCTGGGGTCTCTACAGTGTCAGTGTGTGTCCTATGCATTGCCTCTTTGCAAAGGCCTGAGCATACTGGACACGTGTCCGTCTGCCTACAGGAGCAGGCTCAGGGGCCTCCTCCTCTGAGTCCCTCTGTGCCTGTGAGGACCTTGGCAATGGTGGTGGGCTGGGTGGCCCTTCCTCATGCTGTTCCTGCTGCAGATGTTTCCACAGGATCATATTGTGTAGCATGGCACATACTATGAACATGTGTGCACATGTGGCTGGAGAGTACTGCAAGACTCCATCAGATATGTCAAGGCAGCGGAGCTGTACACCCATGCATTATGCAGCAGCATTACAACTGCATGAACTCAGCTGTAACTGACAGGAGGAACATAGGCTCCTTATGGCACAGCAGACCTGCCTGGTGGACAACTGCCATTTTCAGGCTATACAATAGGAGGTGGACATTGCTGTGTGACAGTTGGGGTGAGGGTGACCTTCCCAAAATGGTGACATAACCTCCTCAGCTACAACAATGACATAGTGTTGTGATCTTGTGTAGACACAGCAAGTGACAAAATTAGCCACCAACACAATGCAGAACTACAACTCACAGTGTTGGTACACGTGTAACCTCAAAACACAGGCCCAGATTATCTGTGAACTTATACTTAATGATGTCACATAGAATGGGCCTGTAGCCATAGCTAACATGTAGTTCCACAAGTTCTGCATCAACTTTACTCTCCTGTCCCCACCACATGTGACACATGATATTCCTACAATCTGTCTCTTAACTTCCATATCTAAAGAGCAGGTCATAAGCAATCTTTCTATGGAGGATACACAGCATCTATTGGGCATGCTAACATCCCAGGCTGCATCCTACATGGGATGTGTCATGGATTACTAACACCATTAGGAACACCTTGCAATCACACTGAAGCCACTGGCTGAACCCCAGCTGACTGGACAATGGCAACTGTAATACCCTTGCACAGAGGTGATGCATGCATTGACCACCAGAACTATAAACCTCTTTGCCCAAATACCCATATCAGTAGGGCTGTAGGAGCAATCATCATAGAGCTGATCAACACACATATATGTGGCCTACACACAGTTAACTGTATACCATTTGTATGTCTGACAGGGGATCCTGACTGTTAAATGTGGTGGACATTTCCAAGGCAGTCACCAAGGACCTGGATGAAGAGACATCAGGGCATACAACACCCTGGACTGAGCCAAGCCAAATGACTATATCCCCCAATCAGGCATCATGTATAAAGCACCCAGTTAGGTATTCATGGTACTGTCATTGCATGTGGCCTATTGATGGCACAAATACTAATAAAAATACATAAATAAACATCTACCTCCAATAGCTGATCTATAAGCAGTAGTCTTCAACAAACTCAGTCCTGGGTCTTCTACTGCTTGGAATCCATTTAACCATGATACAAGCGAATGCTGACTGTCTGTAGCTAACAGTGTTGGCTGATGCCTGTAAAGTGTGAGCACTCATGGAGTCTGTGAGTTATGTCAATATCCTACAAGATGGTAGTGATGAACAAATGCCTGTTGACATAGTAATGGCCATAAACTCCATGCAAATATATATGTTGTATCATTTGCATCAGTAACACCTATGTACCTGGTCAGTAGGACATCAGTCACAACATGTGATGTAATACTCACGGGTGAAAGAATTGGGCACACAGACCTGACCACACAGGTTTACACTTAATGTGCCTAAGATCACTATGTCTCCCCAGTGGTATGATGGGAATCATGTGTCATAGATGAGGGCACAATCACCTGTAATTGACATACTCATAACCTCCATGTAGTCTTCCTCAACATGCTAATATCTGTGTGCAATGGCCATTTGGTAATGGACTTTTCCAAGCAGTACTGGCACTTGCATGCAACAGTATGGTCCCTCGCAAGGAAACTTCACATTTTCAGCATGTGTTCAATGGGGATCATCTGAAATGAGTGTCATTGTAGCCTGTGACATGTAGACTACTCAGAGGTGATCTCTGCCTTGCATATGGGGCAATGTGTGACCATGCTTGATTATGAATGCTGCATATATGTAGGTGGCATAGTGCATGGATTAATCACTGTAATGACATTAACCTAGTATGTGACATTAATAATACAAGCTGGTGGGAGAAATTTGTCTAGCAGACTTTGACCCACCTTTGCAACAGAGCCCTGGCTAATGGCAAGCCGAGCACCTCAGTTCACCTCACCACATGCTATCTGCATGACTGGCTGGGTGGTCATCCTTTCACCATAAGGCTTCTGCCTGTGTCCCTCTTGGATTGGGGAAATATGTGCTGATCATGTAAATAAGGTTATACAGCTGTCTATGATTGTGATGGGTGTATGGCCATTATGCTAGTGAAGTTCAAACATCCTATGGTTCCATAAGCTGATGTAAATTGTACTAACAGCCACACACACAAACATGGCTACATTGAAGATAGCACCACTTCTAATTACTGCTTACAGTATATGGCATGGCACACACATAGTGCATGCTGGCTGTAAATACATTAGAACACTTACCCATGTAATTTTACACAGTAAAGATCATAGTATGTGATGCACACAACACAACTCATGTCTGATAGTACTGTCGAGTTAGGACATATTATGTTTTTTGACGTCAGCAGGCCTAGTTGTGGTCAGGCATTTTGAGAGCTACATCACCTACTACAACTAAAATTTTGCAAAACCCTACTTCTTGGTAAGTTACTGAGGTGATCATATTTATGCCATATGGACACACACACATGCACCAAGTGGCTTGCAGTGAGATGAAAACCTCTCCCTATCTAGTCTTACACATTATAGATCACAGTACTTATTGCACGCACCATGGCTGATGTCTGTTTTATATGTGATTGCAGGCAAGCTACATGTGGATTACACAAAGTAGGCTTGTGTTGAACAGCATCTGTGGCCTGCAGAGTGATATTGCTTCCTACTGTTCTCTGCATGTAATATCCTAGCAGTGAGCTAACTCTTACTATCCTAGCTATGTGTGTACATTTACCAGTATGGCCATATGTGGCTATTTGCACTTGGATGGGCAAGCCTATGGGCAGGAACAATGTGCCCTGTCCATGCATGCATAGACAACATTATACATTACACCATCTTCTCACCTGTTGCTGTCTGTGTGGTGATATCCAGCAGACACAGGGGTCTGTAGGTAAGTGCATTATGTACTATTGAGCCCTTACTTTGGATCCTCTGAGCAACATTATAGATGTGTGACAGAGCAGCTTTACTCACCAGTATTAGGGTATGTAGGTCAATACAGACATCTATATATTTCTGTGTGTGTGTGTGTGTGTGTGTGTGTGTGTGTGTGTGTGTGTGTGTGTGTGTGTGTGATATGTATATGTGCTGTGTAGATATAAGGGGGAGACTGAGACATATGTTTATATGTGTATATTTATATATATATATATATATATATATATATATATATATATAGACATATATATATATATATATATATATATATATATATATATATATATTGCTAAATATAGATATATATCTATTTGAATATAAATACAGATAGATATACTATGTTTGTGAGAGAGAGATAGTGAGATAGTGACAGACGGATATGTATACATTTATATGTGTATGTATAAACATATGTATACATAACAGGTCATTTTGGTCAAGGGGCAACAGCATTCTGTTCAGTTTAAGTAAGTGTGTGGGCATGCCCAGTGGGACTATCAGTACTTATAAAGTGACTCTAGGCCACACCTACCTGCACTCCAGTCAGGGGTTTTGTGTGCTACAGACACTGACATCTGTCCCTGTTTCTTCTGTACTGCACTTCACTCAAAATGTCCATAGCATTCTCCAGCTTTTGGATGCAATTAATATGTGATAGAGATTCATAATGTTACACCACACAGAGACTGAAAGTATGTGAAAACAACAACATAATGATACCTCACATGCAAAAGATGTGGATACTTCCAGATTTGATCCATCAACAGCATCACCCGTGTTAACTTCACTAGTTCACTGAGCCACCCAGTCTGCCAGCCAGAGTGTAGTCATTCATCACACAATCAACAGCATGCATATGTACATAGTTATTCCTGCATTAGTGAGACATACAATGTGTGATCAATGTCTTTGTTACTGCCATGTGTTTGCCTGGGCTGCTGATATACTACTGCTGACATACTGTTAAATCAGTTATATGGGAAAACTGCTGTGTTGGGTGTGGGGGAACAACAGCACATGTTCCGCTGGGATACACAGTAGTTCAGTTATCATGTGACCTCACTATTTAACATCTCCCTTGACTGATGTAGTGCATATTCCAACCATGAGGCCTAGTGAATATCAAGGAACATATACTAGTAGACTGTGTAACTGTAGTCCACTGTGGATGCTACTTGTGTTCAAATAGCCCACTATATGTCCTTGCACAACTGCAACAGGTCCATACATACAATAGCATATTATAGTAATCCTTACAAGTAGTGTGGAGGTTAGGGACTTACCTCGTGAATGCAGCAGTTGACAGAACTGCAGTTCAGGGCTGACTGTGTCTGATGCAAGCAGTACATAGCCAATACATGGATAGGTACAAGTTGTGTGAGTTGCCTGGCATCAATTTTCCTATATGTATGTAAGTAGGAGTAAAGTGTCAGTCCCTAGGGCCCTAGGTTGTCAGTGAATGTGCTATGCGTTGTTTCTAAGACAGAGTCAGGGCATACTGGGCATGCCTATGTCTGCCTACAGTGATATCATCGGGGGGGGTCTTCCTCTGAGTCCTCCTATGACTGTGGCTGTGGTGACAAAGACAGTGGTGGGGGGATTGTGTATCCCTTCCCTTTGCTTCTCCTGCTGCAGCTGTTTCCACAGGATCATACTCTGTAGCTTAGCACATACTGTGAACATATGTGCACATGTGGCTGAAGAGTATTGCAGGGCTCCACCAGATATATTGAGGCACCAGAACCTTGACTTAAGAAGCCCAAACACATGCTGTATGATGTTCCTAGTTTGTGCATGTGCCTCGTTATACATTCTTCGGTGTGTGTGTGTGTGTGTGTGTGTGTGTGTGTGTGTGTGTGTGTGTGTGTGTGTGTGTGTGTGTGTGTGTGTGTGTGTGTGTGTGTGTGTGTGTGTGTGTGTGTGTGTGTGTGTGTGTGTGTGTGTGTGCATTTCTGACGGGTGTTATCATCCACAGTTCCAGGGTGTAGCCAGCATCCCCCAGAAAATGGCTGTGTGGGATGTCCCCCCTAGCAAACATTTGGTACAGCTGTGATGCATGCCAGATATGGAAGTTGTGATAACTGCCAGGGCTGTCAACACACACATTCATGGTAATCCCCTGGGCATTGCACATTACCTAGCAGTTGGAGTGCAACCCCTTGTGGTTGGCATAGATTCTACCATCCTCA
This sequence comes from Protopterus annectens, assembly GCF_019279795.1. Taxonomy (NCBI): domain Eukaryota; kingdom Metazoa; phylum Chordata; order Ceratodontiformes; family Protopteridae; genus Protopterus; species Protopterus annectens. The sequence goes on from NC_056726.1 coordinate 1,887,585,813, forward strand.
ATGGGTGGTGCATTGATGTGTACATGAGTGCAGTCTGTGGCACCCAGCACTTCAGGGTAGTGTGCTACATGGTACAAGTTTTGCATATTACTGGCCCGCGCCTCAGCAGTGAGGGAGGAAAGAAATGTGCTCACTGGCATGTGGTAGAATGGCATCCAGGAACAGGTGGAATACCCTGGATGCTGATGCCTGTGAGACCTGCATCGTGTCCCCAACTGGTCTTTGGAAAGTACCTACAGCTAGTATCCTAAAGGCTACACATACCTTTATTTCAACTGGATGGGTTCCCCTCTGTTGGCTTGAGGTCTGAGTTGAGGGTGGCAGTGCTCAGTGAGCTCTTGTTGTCCCTGTCCACCCTGTAGTGCTCTACAATCTCCAGATCATGAAGCTCCTGGAAGGTTACCCTGGACATGAACACTCTTCTCCTTTTCTGTCTAGACCTATTGTCAGCAGCAGCAGCAGCACTGACTTCCGCATCTAACACATACAGGTGCATAAACCTGCAGAAATCCCTAGCATTGTCTCAGTTAAAATTCTCAAGTCTGTCATGCAATGGTGCAGAATATTGGGGAAAAATCAGAATGTAGGGTGTATTCATTCTTTTTAGAGCTCTGCTGTAGGTGCAGAGTGCATGATTGGGTAACTATGATGCATTGCACCTGCCTACAATATAATTAACAGCATTTCATGGCCTATTTTAGGTTAAACTAGGGTAAAAAATAATTAAATATATATTTTTAAAAACACACTCAGTGCAGCGGCATGCCATGTAAACACATGCATGCAGGGAAGGTAAACAAAGCTTTGAAGTTAGTAGACACCCCCCCCACCCCAGTAGGGGTCACACTCAGTCAGGTGGCGGGCCATGCAAACACATGCACCTAAGCTGCAATGAGCTTAAAAGTCAGTAGAACACCCCCTTTGGTGTTAGATACCTCCTGTGAAAACACCAACATGTGTCTAAGCCTACATGAAGTGAATATAGAGACATGATTACTCCTTTTTACTATTCAGTACCTTCACCTCATTTGCATAGGTATCCATGCTCACAGTCTGGAAAGTAAACACTTCAGAGCCCAACCACATTAGCAGCAGCACATATGCACCATTGTAGGGACTCCATGTACAGTCATGTAATACATTTCTATCACATACTAATTAATTTTTTTCAAATTTTTTTTATTTTTCTATAAAGCATGATTGCGTACCACAGAATGCTGCATAATCATGCCCAGACTATTAAAAACACAAATTTATTTCCTTTAATTTTTCTGACATATAGGATCATAGTTTCAGTCATATGTGTCTGTAATATATTTCTGTGCAAATATCTACATTTTTACAACCCTTTTCTTCTGTCTACACTCCTGTACACAGAATTTTTCTGTGTGCACTACAGACACTGACACGAGGTCTGAAGAGATGCCTATCTGCTTGCAGGATCACACTACCTGACTCATTTGCATGATGTTCACCTGCTTATGATGTGGTTTGCATGCCATGGAAGTTTCCATGTTGGCGATGCATGCGTACCGCTCAGTAGCCCTTACTGAATCTAAAAATGTTTGCGGCCATGTAAGCAGCATGGTGCAATGCTTACATGGAAAAAAAAAAGTGTAGGATTTATTAAATTCCCCCCTTTATTGTAAGTAGATCGAGTGCTGACCTTTTAAAATCTTTATTGTCAGTAGATTGGTTATGGGACTTAGAAGGTATTTTTCTTCTTCTTCTTCTTTTTGTCATTGAGCTTATTTATAGTGAAAGACCCAAAGAAGGCTTCTTTTTAAACTTACCAGTTTATTTGGTTCTGTAGAGAAATGCTAAAGATGTACATATTTTTTTCTTGTAAAAGTAAAGTTTAGATGGACAAGTAACAGCTGAAGTTTTGTGAGGGGGTGGGTGGTGATGCTATTGCAAGAAACCTAGCTAATCATAAAAAAATAAGCAAGTTTACATGTTTAAGGTCCTTGAATTCAGAATATGCACTTTGATTTTTCTCTGCATGCAAGAGAGTTCCTTTTTTAGTTAAGTTTCTGTTCATAAGTGCCCTGGATCTTATAAAGTTTAAGTTCACAGAAGACCACCAAGATATTTATTATCAATGCAAAACTACTAATTACATGTTATTGTAATTTTTTATTATTTATATTTTCCACTGCTTAGTGAAAGTGCCTTGGTCATAGCTGAAAGGGCTATATGCAATCACATTGTGATCATTGTTCAGTGATGTACAAAACAAGAGGTAATTAAGAGTTTAAGATACATAACAGTAGGAGAGACATACATCTCAGTAGGAAAGAAGGTTGAAGTTTACGGATCATTCATAGTGCTTTAATTCAGGAGCCAATGCACAGTAACGATAAATATATAATGATATAAAGCAGTAAATAAAGACTCTGTTTTTTGCATGTTCAGGTAACAAGAATAAATAGATTATATGGATTTAGCAGAGTATGGAAAACATTTCTTATAAAATGCTCTTTATTTTAATAACTAACTGTGTTATTTACATCAGTAATACGATTGATATTTGAATAGTGTATTTTGAATCATCATTAATACACTTGTCAAAATTCTCAATAATATATTTCTTTATTTCCTGTTAAGGTTTAACTGCTGCATTCTGAAGTTTCTTTTCATTTTTTCTTTTCATTTGTTTTTGTGTAACCCTACAAATGCATGTATTTTTTAAATAAATGAATTAACTTATTTTGAATTCATAACTGTGCTTAGTGAGGGAGCTGGGCTACGTACCTTTTTTTTAAAACTCCCTTATGGACATTCACATCAGATTTTATATTTTGTATTACACATAACCATATAGTTATCTGTTTTATGACTGGGTATCCATTCCTTACAGAATTCACACTTCATCTGTATGAGATTAAATGTAACAATACTCCATTTAAAATACACAATTAAAATTATTTAAATTCCCAGACAGATATGTTATCTTGTGCTCTTCTAGTGCTCCTAGTTGTAAAATATGTGAACCATCTGTCTCTAATCTTACTGTATAAATACTCTGAGGTCAAGTCCTTTTGATGCATATGTCATTTTGTTTAACCACCTTGGCTTTTGTCCACACAGCTATGAAGTGTTTTTGATGGAATCTATGCATTCTTGTTTGAATGTCTAGATAACTATTGTGAAGTATATCCCACTTCTGCTGTGGCAGTTGCAGAAAAGCAATAGATTCGTATCTAAAAACAATCAACAGTGCTTGCTATCCCTGAAGCACTGCAAGCCTTGCTAAGATTTAAACATGACCCTCAAATGAGCTGTAAGAAATTAATGTTTTATGATTTTATTTTATCCTGGAAAGTAATCTGCTTGGATTTCAGTATGCTCAAACATATTTGAATTGCATTATGCTTAGCATCCTTTGGGCTTTAGTGCATTTTGCAGCAGATTTATGTAATTGTTATGTTTGTACTTAAGCAATAATGATTTGCTTTGGAACTCTGAATAATAAATATTGTCCTTTTTATTTCTCTTTTAGTGTTACCCATCTGCTATCTTGGTGTTATAACAAATTCACTAAACCTGTTCTAATGGTGTAAATCATACAATTTGATCATGAAAGACAAAATGAATTAAAACTATTTATAATTTCTCACAAAAATATATCAAATTTAAGAATGTTCCTGCATGAGTTTTAAACAAGCCATAGCAAACGTCTTCACTAATATGCACTTAGAAACATTTATAAAATGAAACAGAAAGCTATTTCATGATTAGTGGACTTTAGGTTGATTCTGAAGTATTATCCATTTAGTCTGACAGCAACTTCACAGCTGTATTCATAGAATGCTTTTGTACTTGGGCTAAAAATCACTCTTGACAATGACAGCTATACATAAAAATATTGCAGTCTTTAGTTCTTTCCAGATGCTTTACAAAAATGTAACCTATTTTGGAATAACTGCATCTTTTTATAGATCAAAATGAATAAAAAATTATATAGTTATACTTGATAGAGTAAAAAAGAATATCAAATTTATTATTTTGATCTTCTTCTTCTTCTTTTGGCTGCTCCCGTTAGGGTTCGCCGCAGTGGATCAACTATTTCCATTTCTTCCTGTCCTCTGCATCTTGCTCTGTCACACCAACCACCTGCATGTCCTCTCTCACCACATCCATAAACCTTATCTTAGGCCTTCCTCTTTTCCTGTTACCTGGTAGCTTCATCCTTAGCATCTTTTCACCAGTATACTCTGCATTCCACCTCAGCACATGTCCAAACCAACGTAATCTTGCCTCTCTGGCTTTGTCTCCAAACCTTCCAACCTGGGCGATCCTCTAATATACTTCCTAATCCTGTCCATCCTCATCACACCCACGGCAAATCTTAACATCTTCCCATCTCTACCACGTCATGCTCTGACTCCTGACTTTTTGTCAGTGCCACTGTCTCCAACACATATAACATAGCTGGTTTGCTATATTTAACATATCTTAATTATGGGATAATAAGAACAGTTAGTAAAAAAACTTAATTAATTTTTTTTATAAAATAACTCTGATGACTTGTTTTGCCTATTATTATATACAAAAACTTTGAATTTTATGATACCCTTACTAATTTTGTAATTATAAATCATAGCAGTTCAGAGTTAGTAAGCAAATGCTCATCACATGGAAATGCATGATCCTGTTTGCATTACCCTCAAAACTTATAGGTAGAGTACTATTTTTTTTTGTTTGATTTTTATAATTTTTTTTTATTTGCACTTGGTAAATAACACATTAGCTAGTCTTACAAGGGATTAGATTCACAGATACAATGTACACCTGGTCTGCAAGCACATTCTACCATATTATTAAAAAAAAACCTGACCACCCAGCATGTCCAGTTTTTATCTAAGGGCAAAAAATCCTGATGATAAAGAATAATTCACAATGAACTTCAACAAATTAAGTTTTACAGTGTTTGTAATTACTACATTTTCATTTAAAGAATTATGACTAGCACCCATTTAGACGTAGCATTCAGAATACTAGGCAAATTATAAATGGAAATGTGTTTTTCTATTATAGCAACTACAAAAATGGATATGCAACAATGGGAATAAAACAAGTGTCATTCAAATGCACAGAACAAAAGCGTTAGCATAATGGTTAGCACTGTGCATATGCAAAAATGGGAATGCAACAAGCAAGCAATAATGTCAGACAATGTATGTGTTAATGTGTAATTAATGCCTTCCCATGGGTGTTGTGAGACCTGACGCCACAGGCAGCATTATTGCATTTAGAGAATGAGCTCTCTGTAAAATTGTTGTGTTTTACTTACTTATGTAGTTTTTTTAAGTTCTATTTTATTTTTTTAATATATTTTTGATGTAAAGTAGTTCCTCTGCCTAATGTTTCATACTTGCTGTAGTATATTTTAATGGTGTTGGAGAAAGCATTTTACATCCAAAATATATTAAAAAATAAAACAGCACGTAAAAATACATAAGTAAGTAAATCACAACAATTATACAGAGTGTTCATTCTCTAAGGGCTAGCAGAAATCATTCTCTCTTCACTCTGTCTCACACATGCTAAGGGATAGTTCACTTTTGCACTTCATTCACTCTCTCTCTCTCTCTCTCTCTCTCATAGACACATGCACACACTCACACATTCACACACACACACACACACACACACACACACACACACACACACACACACACACACACACACACACACACACTCAATCGAGTGCTCTTTCTCATTTACTCTCATGCACACATGCAGTCTCTGACACATGCTTTATTTTACTTTTTTTTCCTTTTTATTTTTTACACTCACTAAACAGCAAAAGCACTGCTTAGCGAGCATAAAATAATGGTGGCTATTCTGTTTCTTCAGTCCGAGCTCCACAGCAGCCGTGAAGCGGCAGACTCGTTTTTCAGCAGGCATTAATTGTACATTAATACACTGCTGTAAAACCTTCATTCTCCAATCAGGGTACTGATGTACCATAATCCCATTCTTTAAGTGTCATTAAAATGCACATAACAAATTAGAATGCACAGAACAAAAGCTTTAGAGTAATAGTTAGCACTGTGCTGCCATATATGGAAGCTGTAACAACAACCCTATATTATGTCAAGATGCTTTTTTGTCATTTTTTTGCACCTCTAGCAGGTTGCACCATCAAATTTTGTTTTAGTTTTAAATAATCTTATAGCACAGCAGCAGCAACAATAATGCAATGTCCCTTGCTTTTTAACCCCAGAATAGTTTCATATAGCAGATTCTCTAATTTCAGATTCTTATTTTCCTGCAAGGGATTTATATATACATATATGTGTGCATATATGGGTCTACTTCAGAATGTCGACCATTCAGAATGCCGACTTTCATATGGCCAACACCATAAGATCGACATTCCGAAAGACCGACATCCCGAAGTGGCACAATTTACCTACCTGTAAACACAGTAAAACTGTGTTATGCAGGGGGGCAAGCCCCCCTGCATCCCCCACACCCCCTGCTACTTAAATATTCTCACTAAGAGATCATACTACAGTGCAGGAAAGGGGAATCTCCCAGTACCGCACTGTAGCGGGATCTTCGTTATCATTTGTCAGCCTTTCAAATGTTCGCTCATATGGTGTCGGCCATGTGAGTTTCAAACATTTGAAAGTTCGAACAAATGAAGGGCTCCCATATGTATATATATATATATATATATATATATATATATATATATATATATATATATATATATATGCTTTGAAAGGTCGAAATTCTAAAATTTCAAAATTTAGTCTGCTGAGAGCAGAGTATTGACATTTTGGAACTTTATTATTTTTTTTATTTTTATTTTTTAAAGTTTCGAAGTTCTAAAACTTTGATATCTTGGTCTTAGCAGACTAAGTTTCGAAGTTTTGGAATTTTGACCATTCAAAGTAGATCCATCCAAATATATATATATATATATATATATATATATATATATATATGGGTAGCCCACTAACCAGGTACAAACTTTGGTGCCTCATAGACTTAAGGTTCTTTGCTCAATCCTCTGCATGTGTGATGTCTATTGCTTTCCTTCTGTTTGTGAGAGTTTTCATTGGATACTCAATGTTCTTTCTAACCCCACCAGGCATACGTTTTGTTGGCTTTATTTACTAAATTTGTATTTAAAATTATCATAACTAGCACCAGGGGCATACCCTTAAGAATAGTAAACAAATACTCATCAAATGGGAATGTATTTTTCAAGTATAGTGTGCGTGTGTGTGTGTGTGTGTGTGTGTGTGTGTCTGTGTTTGTGTGTGTGTGTATGTGTGTGTGTGTGTGTGTGTGTGTGTGTGTGTGTGTGTGTGTGTGTGTGTGTGTGTGTGTGTGTGTGTGTGTGTGTGTGTGTGTGTGTGTGTGTGTGTGTGTGTGTTTGTTTGTGTGTGTGGTATGTATTCTTGCCTGGGCTGTGGTCTGCAAGTCAATCCATTTAAAAAAGTGAAATAAATAAATGTTACGTGCATGCAAAATTCTATAATTTTGCTGTTAGTTATCGATTTTACCTATATCAGCACAATAATAGTTGATTATTTTCTAAGATGAAGAATCACATTGCTGCTACCCCTTTGTGCCATACTTCAAATCTGTAGTAAGATAGAACTCAATTAGTGAAGCTGTGTTATCTACTGTGGTATATATTTAAGACTTGTGGCCTTCAATACCATTGTGGGTTTGTTTTGCTATATAAAGGCATTCATCAACTTATACAGCCTCAGTTTCCAAAAGTTATAGGTGAGGCAGATAGACACATGAAGAAGGGGTAAGCATATTGTTTTGACAAGACATATCATGAAAAGGATAACCACTAAGTACTTTGACAGACTTGCAATAGTTTTTTAAGTTTCTTAAAATTCAATTCATAATCACCAACAAATTCTGTTTTAAGGTTATCTCAAGCAATATGCCTTTTCTTATGCAGTTTGGTTTTATCTTTCTATTACCATTATAATTGTCAATTTAAATACTTAAAAATGTGTTCAGGATTGCTGTCATGTCAACACTAGTGCCAGATTTCTCCAGTGTCAGACCCAATTTAGACACTTTCAGCAGGGTAGCTAAAGCTTACTGATCCAGCAATTGAATAAAAAGTTTCAAACTTTGATCACATTTATCTTATTTGGCCATGTTATTTAACTAGGGGATCAACTGATACATCGGAAAAAAATGAAAGAGACTACCCTTATCTTGCCTCCTTCTTTTTGCAAAAATCTTTCTCCAGGCATAGTTAAGCCAAAATCTTTAAGGCAAAGCGGTACACCATAGGTTCATAGGTAGGTACTAGGCTATCTGTCCGAAAGCATTTATAAGCCTAGCCAGAATGTGTTGGCTTTCACCACCCCCATAGATTAGTTCCCTGTGCCTCTGTCCAGCAGAGCCATTGAAGTGATCCCTGGGGTAAGCTTTCTGTTTTCCATCCACTCGTCAAGGTTTCTCTTGAAGAGGGTTAGCGAGGAGCTCTGCCTAATGTAGATTGGAATTTTGTTCCCGAGCATGGGAAGTCTCTGGGACAGGAATCTATCCCTCCAGCATGTCCTATTTATTGTTGTGGTGAGGCTTAAATCCCTGGAGCATGTGGCTCGAGGGGATATGGTTTTCTTTAGGTGGAGCATGTCCATCAATTCTGGGTTGGACATGGCCTTGTATGTCAGGCAGAGATCACCTCTGAGTAGGCGGTATGCAACCGAATACAGCTGGAGTTTCTTCAGTCAAGCTGTATTGGGCATCTGCTTGAGGCCAGTGATCCTCTTGGTGAGGTATTTCTATGGTCTTATCAGTTGTTGCAGGTGTCTTGTAAGGTACATCCCAAATGGGGCATTGTACTCTATGATGGGTCTGATGAGTGATGTGTAGAGGGGCCCAATGACCTCTTTCGATCTGGATGCAAACCATTTTGTGATTATGTGGGCCACATAGGATTTTTTAACCACTTTGGCAATGTGATTATCAAAGGAGAGGTTACTATATACTTGGGTCTCCAGATCCCTTATTACATCTTCCGTATTTAGGGGGCTACCACCTATGTGATAGTTTGTGGGGATGGCTATGCACTTTTTGGCATTTAGCGTGAGGCCATGGTTTTGATACCAGGTATCTGTCTCAGTGAGACCCTTTTGGAGGATGTCTGTGTCACCTGGAGAGTCATTTATAGCCCCTAGTTTGCAGTTGTCTGTGAACGTAGTCAGCCATAGTCCTCCTGTGCTTGCGTGTACCTCTGAGAAGTATATGCCAAACAGGAGGGGTCCTAGGACTGAGCCCTGGGGAATGTCACTTGTAACCGGTTTAGAGTCAGACCTAGCTCCTGCAACTCTTACCATGTGGGTTCTGTCCATGAGCCAGTTGGCAACCCATCTCGTGATGTAGGGGTTTATGTTCAGGCCGGTGAGCTTATCTATAATACCTGAGTGAGGAATGGTGTCGAAGGCCTTTGCGAGGTCTAGGTAGGCTGTGTGGACTACCTTTCCCTTGTCTATAGCCTTGGTAACTGTCTCAAAGAAGTCCACCAGGTTTAGGAGGCATGATCTGCCCTTAACAAAGCTGAACTGGGTAGGGTCCAGTGTTTGGAGGTTCCCAAAGTTTCTGTTAATGAGATCCATGATGATGTGCTCCATAGCTTTGCAGACCAAGCTAGTCAGGCTTATTAGGGCGATAGTTCCCGGGGTCCGTTGTGGCTCCACCTTTGTGGAGCGGAATAACCGTTGCTGTGTGCCACTCTGTGGGCACATAGCTTGTGGAGAGGCTGAGTTTAAAGAGTGTGTTTAGTTGAAGGGTTAGTTCATCTTTGAGCTTGTGTAGGACGCAGCCTGGGACACCGTCCGGTCCCATTGATGCTGTGTTTTTGGATTTGGAAAGGGCTGTTTTTACCTGAGTGTCTGTGATTTCAGGGATACTACATTCTTCTGGTATAGTTATGGGCCCTTTTAGGGGTGAGGGGGGGGGTGAAGTTTGCACTGAGCCTGTCTGCCAGGATATTGGCTATATCGGTTGGTTCAGTGTATTTTGTGCCATTCTGCACTAACTCTGAGCAGATCTGAGAATTGCCACTTAGATTCTTGACATAGCTAAAGAATGCCTTGTGGTTATCTTTGGAGTCCATGGCAATTTTTCTTTCGAAGCTAGCCTTGGATGATTGTATGAGGGAATGTTGTTTCTTGCTGATACTGATCAGGGATGTCTTCCCTTCTTGGGATTTTACTCTTTTCTGTACTAGTTTCCTCCTTCTATTGTATAGCTTGTTTATGGCAGGGGTCCAACAGACTGGTTTCCTTTTCTTGGAGGTGTGAGTCTTGGTTTTGTTTGCGATAGCATGATCCATGCATTCTTGTAGGTGCCCATAGAGTGCATTAGTAAAGGATTTTGCAGCTTGGACAGCATTATCCTTTAACATGGGGGCTTTGAAACATCCCACCTCGGTCTTAAGTAACGTGAAGTTTGTGTTTGAAAAGTGTTTCACAGTGGTTTCTTTGACCAGGAGGTGGTGGCGGAATGTGGATATCCAGAGTGATTAGTTTATGGTCAGATCTAACCAATGAGGGGTTGATGTCCGCTGTGGTATACCGGTCACCCATGTTGGTGATGACCAGATCCAATATGTTGTCACCTCTGGTGAGGGTGTTGACCAGTTGATCCAGGGTGTTTGAGTTTATAAATTCTAGGAAATGTTGAGCAAGGGAGTTTGTACTTGAGTAATTCTCCCAATTAACATTTGGGTAATTGAAATCACCCAATATCAGGGTGTTTGGTAGGACCTTTATGTTTCCCAGTGTTTCCAGGAATGCGGAGTGGGGGTCCTGGGACATGATGGGTGATCTGTAGCAATCTATAATTTGAATAGCAGTTTTGCCCATTGTTAGTTGCACATGGATGATCTCTGAAGCATTGTGCTGTGCCACTAACCTGGAGGTGTGGGTATCCTTGATGAATATCGATACTCCTCCAGCTTTTGTATTTCGGTCCGGGTTTTGTGGCTGACATGCATGGTATGAGTTGTAGCCTGTTAGTGCTAGTGTGCTCTCTGAAGCATTAAACCAGGTTTCTGTTACTGCACATATATCGATTTTCTCCATACTGAGGAGTGCCTCGAGTGCATGCATTTTGAGGGTTAGACTTCTGGCAATGAGTAGCATTACCTTCAGTTTTTTGTTACTTGTGCTATTTATGGCAGTGGGTTTGCCTTTTCAGCCTTGCCTAAAAAAGGCACTATGGGGGTGGCAAGAGCTTTGGCCAGTATTCAAAAGCCTAAGGGTGACAGGTGCAAGCCGTCTCTAGCAAAACAGTGTGGCTTGTCAAGCATGTCATCCCAGTCTAATAGACACTGGATCCTCTTTGAATGACACCAGAAGCTTAGCCAAATGTTGAAATTGATAATGTTTTCTCTATACCGTGGTATCATTCTTGGTGAGGGCAAGATGCTACTCAAGTTCATACCGGCCTGGGCTACATGATCAGAGAGCTCCTCCATGTCTCTTTTCATGTAGTCCAGGGAGGTATGGCTCAGGTCATTCACGCCAACATGGACAATGACAGAGTCATATTTGTACTTGTTCTGGAGTGACCTGAGTGCTTGTGTTATGTGGCGGATCCTGGCACCCGACCGAACCAGATCTATATCTGCAGGCAGAATCCTTGACCAAACTTCATTAATAGTTTTATCATATTTAAACAGAATCATTCATGGGAGGCAGAATCATTAGTAATATTAACAAGCATGGCTTACAAGGTTGCCCTTTACCTGTGGCTTTGGAATTAAAATTGAGCAAAATCTTTCTTTTATTACCTGTTTGCTGACTTGACATATTTAACAAACTTCACTATGCAGTCACTGGCTATGGCCCGGGTGCCAAGATTTTGGAAAGTATTTTCAAGTATGTATTCAGCCGAGGAGTAAGTTAAAAACAATTTGGAAAGGTGGATGAGGATCAGACTTTGGTATCTTGGTAATCATTTCCTTATAAATTGGCACTGTAAGACTGTCAGGCTTCAACACATCTTTAAATATATTAGTCAGTATTCAAGTGGTCTGCAGTGTTTTTGTAAAAATCTGTTGACAGACTATTTACTGTAATTAGAAATGTAACGGGAGATAGTTTTTCATATTATATAATTTCTTCAGTCCTCTTATGTAGGATTAGGCCTACTTCAGTGAAGGCACAGGAAATTCAGACAGTGCTGTGCACTTAAATCCTAACAATGTGGCATTGTTTTATTTGAGATAAGGCTATACTGAGTACAAAAGTTAAGAGAAGAATGCACTGAGACAA